>NC_135077.1:7400000-7555000 GCF_051107435.1 Chaetodon auriga | reverse complement strand
CAATGACTACAATGTAGTCAGTTTTTCCCTTCACCAGATTTGGCTAATTCACTAGGTTCAGTCAGTGCTGTCCTGGCCATCTGGCGTACCGGGACACATCCAGGTTGGCTGCTGCACCGGTGGGCTATCAAAAAAATCCCAAAAGTTTTCAGCAGCCTGTCTGGCCCCGCCTGTGTCTTTACCGGCACCTCTTGAGGTGTGCATGAGAGCGTGCTGTGTGTCTGTTCTAGGACTGGGTTCACTAGCCAATCACAACCAAGTAAACACCGGCACCCCCTCTTTTTTGTTTTATTTATTTATTATTTTTAATTGATTCAAATATTACAGATAAGATGCTGCAAAACTGGCGCTGCACAACAATTGAAAGTGACCTATTTCATGGAGCTATTCACGAGCTGTTCGCCTACATTTTGGCCTGATGGAAGGACTAAACTTTCACTTCACTGAGTGCAGTTTTGCATTGGGTCCATAGTGTTTCATGTGAATCTGCAGGTATGAGCGCAAAGTTAAAGTTAAAGTTAAAGCAACATAAATGTATAAATAATCCCCATGGATAATGCACTATCAAATAGAACACTGCCGAGTAGTTTTACTTGTGCTCAGTTCATTTTCTTGTGGACCTGCATGATGGCGCCACCTATGATAGTTATGAGATATGGGACTTACCTGAAAAGCCAGTAAAGTCAGGTAGGTATTCAGCTATTCTGCAAGCTATTCCGTTCATAAGGCCATTTTATTGCATACTGTAAATCTCTGAGGCAGTCAGTCAGACAGTCAGTCAGTCAGTCAGTCAGTCTGCTCGCTGCATGAAGCCGTGAAGCTGTGATGCCTTTACGCATTGCAGCAGTACACACCTCCCTCTGTCTGGGACATCAGAGGTCCTCTATGGGTTGATGGACACACACACACACACACACACACACACACACACACACACACACACACACGCACGGTTACATGCAATCCCTCCACCTCTGTCCCTCCTTCTTTCCCTCCCTTTGCCTCCTCTGTTTCCCTCTTTCAGTGTCTCTGGGGACCTCAGAGTGCAGCAGGCATGATGGACAGCAGACTAATATCCAAAGCTAACGACTCCTCCCCTCTGACTTCACAGAATAGCCTGACAGAGGCCACTGTGCCCTTCACATGGAGGAATATGACCCACGACAGTATGGAGGAAATGCTGGTAACGATACGGCTTAAAAGCATGAGCAAAAAGGAGGGCTACGCTACGAAATTATTAATATTGTAATCTCCACTTTAAAATATGAATACTGTGCCTCTGCCTGACTGCCAGAGATTTAAATTTTCTAGTTAGCAGTCACTAAAGACATCACCAGGACATCACATCACCACCACTGACAGGTTCAAACATTCACTCTGAGGCACCACTGCTCCGATGACTTCACATCACACCAAATACATTTAATAATGTAACCTTAATTAATTAATTAATTTTTAATCTCAATGCAGTGCGTTCATCCAGTCAGGTGTATGAAGGGTGCATTTGAAGGAGGATCTTATCAATTATCTACTGTTTAAATAGTATCTCAAAAACAACAGACAGACATTAAGTTATTTTTGCATGCTTGGCAATATCATTGGTTTACTGGTGGACTACTGCGTCATCTGATTCCTGTTATTAGACAACATGTGAACACACACTGCTACTGCATACATGGTCTCTCCTCTTAATAGTCTTTCTTGGGGTATATCAGTGTACAGTTCAAAGCTTCATTTTGACATTGACATTCTGCTGGCTTGCATATTACATCACAATCAATGGGATTTCATACACGTACCTCGTATATCCTCCAATGTACCTCGGTAGTTGATACTTCATGAATCAGAGGTGGTATAGGGGCCATGAGGTGAGACAGCTCTTTGTCAGCAAAACTGTTCTTTATGCACAGAGATGACTACTAAATAAAGACTGTAATAATGAAACTCATTCATGAACAACACATTTTAGGCTTTCTGTGTCCTCCGTTTATGGGAAAATAAGATTAAAAAGACAAATATCAGCTGAAATATCAGAAAGCATGAGCACACAGATGCACCAATCCAGAAAATAGGTCTGATGCTCTGCTATAATGGCAGGTAACTACGAATGAATGTATTCAAAAGGATCTTGAAAGGATTTCAAAAGGCCATTCACTGAGGATCTACTGATGCAGACACCTAAATCGCTGCCTTTTTGCTACATCCTGCCTCGAGAAATGGCACAGCGGCACTCAGGTGCTGTCCTGTGACATAATCCTCCTTTCATTTGACTGCAGCAGTGCCAACAGGCAGAAGTTCAGCATCCAGTACTGTGCTGTATTTCAATATCAGCTCATCTTTGTCCCAGGGCAACAGCTTCAGCAGATCAGATGCAGGTAAGCATGCACATACAGAGGGGGGTGAACTAGAAATACCTGTGTCATCAGTGGCATTGGCCTAACTTAATACAAAAGTAAGGGGTGTAGTGATTTCTTTATGCTCACACAATTCAATAATGCAGCTTTCATTTAAAATGTGTGTTTTCATACTGTTGTTGCTCTTGGCTTAAAGTTTGTAGCTCCAAAATGTTATTCCTTCCTTTAAATTATAATTTCCAATTATGTTAGAGTAGTAGATGTATTAATGTCGGAATATTCGAATAATTAAGTGGATTTGTGAAGTGAGCAAGAAAAACAGCACTATGGCTGTGTTTTCATGTGACAGCAGTGCTATGTAAATTTGCCCTTTTTTGAATGGCATACAGTCCCTGTGGAGTTCTGCCATACATATTTTGGTACAAAATGCTAATGGCCTTTTCAAATGACATTCATTGCAGTTATTTGTGTGTTTCATAGGTTGCCACAGCATCAGCGTATATCGAGTGTGATGATTCTAGCAGCGTCAAGCTTAGACTGGCAACTTTTGCTATTTTGGCACATATTCCTGGTGACTCATTACCTGGACAGAGGCCACATACTGACATGTGGACAATAAAGGAAAATACAATTTGAACTCCTGTTGTGAGATGAACAAAGAATGAAAAACAACAATAAAATATGCATATCACTGTGCACAAAGAAACAGAACAGTATGGGGTGCCAGATTACCACCTGGCTGTTTGAGGACAGTGTGATTAAAAGTGCAAAGTATCCACAGAAGCACTGAGTGATACGTTGTTTAAATCATCACAGATTACAACAATCCAGATTTGGAAAACTCATCATTGTTAATAAAGTCCGTTGTACGGGTTTATTGTAAATGATGTTGTGACAAAGAGAGATGTGAAGCTACACCGTTAGAGGGGAACATCTTGTTGTAGCACTCAGTTTGGAAACAATAGTTCAAAGTATTTGGGTCAAGAGCAAAAGATGCCAACTTCTCTCTTTGAAACCAAGAGACAATAAATCATAAGCACTTAAAAAATAAACTAAACTCGTGATGGTGGCCGGTTGGAGGACAACACTGATAGTGTGTATCCGTGTATGTATGTGTGTGAGTGAGAGAGAGAGAGAGAGAGAGAGAGAGAGAGAGAGAGAGAGAGAGAGCATGCACGCCGTTGTTTCCAAGCATTTCTAGGCTATAAACAAGGTGATGGATGCTTGTGCCACAGTGTGTTGACTGGACACAGCCTTCTGCTTCTTGATTAATTGATGGGAGATGCAGCAGTTCAAGTTCCCCTTGGTCCTCTCTCTGCTCTCTGCTTGCCTGCCTCACCATTTGTGTGAAGTGTGGCAACATTACTATGAGGTAAAAAGCAAGGACACTGTTAGGCTTATTTTAGAGCTGACGGTTTCGTCGCGCCTCAGAAATGAGGTTAGATAAAAGTGATATTCTTTGTCCTTTGTTCTGGTCTTGCTCTGCTGGGTATATAACTAAGTAATTGAATGCTACCATAACAGCATGATTAGGTGTAACACCTCCATATCGTATCAGGATTTTCTTGCTGGTTTTGGAATATTTCTGCCCCCTAGAGGTCAATAATAACGATAATAATAAAAATCAAGCTTTAATACGAGTTGGTTAAATGCTATAAACAGTCAGATGATCATACAAATTGTAAGCAAACCCCAATTTAACCATGTCATTCATATCACGTATTTAAACGTGAAACAAGAGAAAGTGCACCACCACTATCCTACTGGATCTACAGTTATGCCAACACATCCCATGTAGACTCCATCCATTCACATGTTAACATGACTGAATGATCAACAAAACTGCAAAAATAAAACCCCAAGATGTGAAATAAATACCAAAAAAAATCAAAACAATAAGAGACAATAAGTGCGTAGTCCATAATATATGAAAATCAATCAATATTGACTTCTGGGGCAGCTCAGTTTTTTCAGCCTGCCAAGACAATATTTTCAAGGGACTGTTGAGACAGCTGACATTGCACCACAGTAGATCTTTCATCTGCCGGTGGAAAATGAAATACAAAAATCAAATATCAGATATTGTTTACCTGCCAGAAACTTATATTGAGAACGAACATCTTAGTCGCAAACACTGAAAAACACTGCTCTCCAGAGCATTTTGGTGGACTTACGCCTCTCTGTTTTGGTTTGGTTTCTTCACCCTCTTCAACCTTGTTTCCAGCAGCAGGCAGCTCAGCAAAACAGCTCTGATAAACCCACTGTACACAACCTGCCCAACACCAAAAACAGACAGAGACATTTTGCAACTAGCTGGTGAACATGATGGAGAATTTAACAGAGCTGGATGTTTCCCTCAGGAGGTGGTGGAGACCAAAACAGAGCTAAAAAGAAAGTTATTGGACTTAAGTTTGACAAGTGGTCAAACACATGACTCCAGCTTAACTTGTATGATGCTCTGTGTCGCCCTGACGTGTGAATAAGCTACTGTTTGCTGACATTTTGACACAATTTTATGAAGTGAGAATATGTCAGTGTCGTGTTTGCAACTTGGTCTGTGGCCCCAAGGTGGCCAGAACAATCACATACTGCTGCTTTAAACCTCCATATCCTATCATTTCAATGTTCAAATATTCATTTTAGTTTGTCTAGGTTGTATGTGTGTATTTGATATGTCTTCTATGAAAGCAAAGATATTTGAAAAGACAGTAAAAGCAGCTTGAACCTTACAGACAAGCTTTAATTAGCCAAGAACATCTGAACTAAGACCTAAGAGGACATGAAGGCAGATTTTCTGAAAATGCTGACTGGATGTTTATGCATGTTGTCAATAAAGTGAGTGAACACGATGGTCCATCTCATCTTTATAACACCTCGACCTGAAACCATATTGTCTTCTGTATTAATTCCAAGCAGTTGCATGAGTTTATAAGGACACCCTGCAACAAGAACTTTTTTTTTGTTTTGTTTATTTTCTGTTCAAACGGAGAAAATGACATAAGACCTTGACTTCGGTGGTATTGCATTGGCGTGCACCCCCCACCCTCCCCCACCCCCCCTCGCTCCCTCCGCATGCTCTCATCTCGTCCTGCAGGAATAGGCTCTCTTCCTCCGCCGCTGCAGCCCGACTCTGACACAACCGGCATGTCTGCAAACTGAGAGCCGCACTGTGAGACACGCAGCGAGGCACAATCCATCCTTAAGGACGTTCAACTTGTGATTTCTCTCTCCCTGCAGGAGGAGAAGGAGCGCGGTTATTGCATTGCGACGAGAGCTTTTTTTTTTTTCCAGAGGGATAAAGACTTGGAGCAGGACCAGAACAAGGTAAATGACGTCCGAGCGGGCAAAGACAGGGATGTTTGTGTGTAGCGTTACTGTACGGGACCGGATGGTGATAAGCTGGTGCACTCGGTAAAAGATACTGATGCCTCCGTGTACTTCCAAACACAGCCTGCCGCTGTGCACATATCGCACTGGCTTCTGGAAACCGTATCTAAGCTGGTGGGTGCAGTAGAATCTGACAGGGGCACGTACTGTACAGCACTGTAATTGTGCCGAAATGCTGCACCAAGAGCTGTGGGTTTAAAAAAAAAAAGCCTACTGTAAGGGTTCATACGAGGAGAAACTGCGGCTGCGGACGATCGTGAAGGAAACAGGAAAGCAGGAAATGATTTAAAGACGCTCAGATGAATGCTGCAGAATTCCGATTTGAGCCAATGAAGATGACCCGAGGACGAAACAGCGACGTAGAAATGAGTGCAGCAAGTTTGAAGGAGGTTTTTTTTTTTCCCCTGCTAGCCTTTACTGCAATGACAGAGGGATGCTGGAGATGCAGCAGAACCACCCGTGATCTTATGTCGTGGATAATAATAATAATAATAATAATAATAATAATAATAATAATCACTAAGGTCCATTTAAAGTCATTCTCGAGCTCTGTAACTTCGAAAGACATTGTAAAAATATTATGATAAAATATGATTTTTGAATGCACCAAACTACTCTCAGGTGTGTAAACTCACAATTGAGTACCTCAGACACAAAGTCCCAGCAATATTATAGAAACATATAAGGTGATGATAAAGTGCCAAGGGAGCAGTCCTGACTCACTTTAAATCCCAAGAGAAGTACTACGAGATGATTATAGACATATCTAAAGGAATTAAATACCATAATGCTCAATATATACTTAAAATTGTGCACCATAGATGCAGTGTAAGACCTTGTAGGAAGCACCTCTTAAAAAGTCCTTCTCCAATGTCATGTAATGCTCTTGTGGTCGGGATGATGCTCTCCAAGGCTCATGTATTGACACAAAATCATGCCTCCACTTGCTCATCTTTGACCCTGTCTTAGTTCGCCCCTTTTTCTTTTCTTTTTCTAAATTCTGTGAGCTATTTCCACACGGGTACATCACAGGCAGGCAGGCAGCGTCAGCATAAATCCACACAAGATGGAGTGTCGGTTGTAAATCGAGGGCGCAGGTACCTCAACAAAACTCAGGATATAGTGTTTACCGGAAGGCAAAGCGATCTTAACCCAGTTTAATCAGCCTTTTTTTGTTCCCTGGAGAAGAAGTGATTACATTTTGAGGTTGTTTAACATGTGGATTTATACTACTCAGAAAGAAGAATTTAAGGGATCTAATGTATGTGAAGAATTTGTGATTATCAGAAAATGTAGAAGAGCTGTTTCTGGGGTGGTTTTGGAGGTCCTTTGCCAAAACCAAGATCTCCGTCTGGAGGTCGTTTCTTGTCAGCATCGAGCCTCATCACCATCATCCTCCTCCCCTATCCCATCAAACTCTTGTATGTGAAATCCTCTGGAGTGAAACTGCATGTCCTAACTGTGTTCATACGGTCATAGCTTGTGTATTCTGTCCCCTGGCTGCAGGTCTGTCCCTGATAACGTGACCACTGAAGGAAGAGAACACAGAACTGCCTCATCATGAATTTTGTAATGAAAGCTGCGCTGGGAGGTGAGTAGTGTGCTGGGCTAGAGGTTGATTTAACAGCACTGCAGAGTAAAGGATTTAAAGGGCTGTTCAGCAGTGGCAGTACTGGAGGCTACCAGTGCTGGCTGGTAGTTGTGGGGATACTGGGCTGAGATAACCCATCCTGCACCAAACTCCTGGCTTCAACATCAGCTGTGCATTCCCTCTCTCATTTTCTCTGCATCGATCTTTTAAAAGCCCGCATGACTTCCCGTTGGTCAGATCGTTGACGGTGCCAGTGTTATAGCCTGACGTGATCAGGATTATGGAAGCCCGTTAGTGCTTTGCTGTTCTTCATTTCTACTTTTGTAGAAAGTCTATGTGACCAGTGAGTCCCTAAAAGTCAAATCTCTGTAAGATCGCAGCAGCAACAGTAAGAGAGAAGAAAGGTTGACACTCCCTGACACCCCCCCCCTCCCCAGGTTTTCACAGGACACTAATAACCAGGCAGTCCAAGCCAACAGTTGGTGTCTCTTCAGGCAAGAGATATAAAGAGGGGCTATTTTGCCAAGAACTATGACTAACATTTTTTTCATGAGACTTTTGTCCTTTAAAGCCTTCAGGTATTATCCTTTAGAATATTATCTTAGCTATTATTTGCCCCCTAATTAGTCCTCATTATAGCCCTGTAATTCATCCTCTTTGTCAGCTAGAGCTTCAAGGGGAAAGGCAGGAAAGTGGCACCAGTAGTTATAATGCTGCAGCCGCACACGTACAGGTCAGCCACGCATGATGCTGAGTTGTTGTTGTCCAGATAACAGAGGTGTCAAGCAGTTACAGTTGGGATGTGGAGTTGAAGCTGAGCCCCCGCTCCTCATTGGAATGCAGAGGATGCCGGCGCTGCCTCGCTCTGCATAGTTGCTGTGCCTCGAGTCTGCGCTATGAATTCTTAAATCAACTGCATTGCATTGGATGCTGGTGTTACTCCGCATAAGTCGGGCTGCACTCCGCCTGCGGACTTTGAGGATAGATTTGACAGTGTGGGTGTTTGCCTGTGTGTGTGTGTGTGTGTGTGTGTGTGTGTGTGTGTGTGTGTGTGTGTGTGTGTGTGTGTACTCTGCCTGTGCTGGAGTGATGTTTCATAGATACTGTATAGGACAGAGTGTGTCTGCACTGCATCTCCAGGCAAGATGAATTATGGAGGCTGCACAGGCCTACTTTAGGCTATAGATTTTTGTGTGAGAGAGAAAGATGAGAGAGCGAGGAAGGACGCAAGGAAGATAAACTGCTGGTATGTGTGTCTCATAATCAATATGTATGCCTATCAGGGTGATTATTCTGCTGTCAATGCATTTCCACCATTGCTGGAGGAGTCCTCGCTGTCTTTGGTTCTGGTCCATGTCTGCTGATTGGGACACAGTGACCTCTTTCCACAGAACTGTCTGTAAAAATGCTGACAGGGCAGTGGATCTTTAAAGCTCCCTGTGGGGGAAAAAAAATCAGATAATGATCCAAAACAATTAGCCAGTAATCAATCAGCTGAACTATCGATGTGATGGTCAGTGCCTGTAAGGCAATACATCACTGTGAGTGAAATTTGTTTTAATCAACTAAGTTGCATAATTGGGTGTGCCTCATGGTTTAGTGGTCTAAGCTGCATATCATGTAATCATGCTGTCATTAGTTTGATTCTGCCTGGAGGAAGTTCCCTTCCCACATTTCCTGTCTGGCTTCACCGTCGATTATCAAATAAAGGCAAACTCTTAAGATCAACATATTGTTCCAATGCCTCTCACCTGCAAAAAGAGGGGTCACCATTTTTATCAGCCACACTGGTGCGTAGCTCCAGGGATGGTAATGTTGGTCCACCAGTTTCATCCAGGTGGAATTATGTGAGAAACAAATATCAGATGCATAGGATGGACATTTTTACAAGACATTCCCGGTCCCCAAAGGATGAATCCTGAAGACTTTGGTATCCCCTGACATTTCCAGCAGTGCCACCATGAGGTTGATATTTGTGCTTTTTGAGGAAAATGCATCAGAAACTTTTGAACAAGTTGCCATGAAATTTTGTACAGACATTCATGTTCCCCCAGAGGACGAATCCTACCGACTTTTGTGACTCCCTGACTTTTCCTCTAGCGCCACCATGAGGTTGAAATTTGTGGTTTTTCAGTGAACTATCTCAATTATCGGATGCATGTCTTTGAAATTTAGTGCACATGTTCTTGTTCAGTGTGTCGTGTGTTTTGTGTAGTATAGATGCTCTGATGTTCCCTTGTAACATGTTCGTCTTCCTTAAAACTTAAACCAACACAGATATCTTTCAAATATAAATAAATAAAATAAAATAAAACCAAAGAACTTGGTCACTGCCTGATATTTCATTTAGTGCCTAACTGGCTGGGGACAAAGCTACTGTCCTCAAACATCCTACTGTGTTGCCCACCTGTGCTCTCCTTTCTTGGACAGTCAAAACATCCCCTCGACTAGACCCACTACTATTGATGTCCCCGGGGTCCTAGCGCCAGCCTATTGGTTCCTCATGTATCCCCATGTCTCATGTGGAGCCGGGACCCTCTAACCACTCTAACAGCCCGACAGCTGACACTTCTTTTAATAAGAGGTCAACTATTTTTAAAATCAAATTGGATAAACTCACAGTTTAATACAAGATCTACAGTCCTAAATCACCATGGAGTCAATTTTAACGACCTTGTGTTCGTCCCTGCATCCAATGACTGTTCCCAACCACAAAGCAAGACAGTAAATCTGTCAATGGCACTTTTAAATATCAGGTCCCTCAACAATGAGACTTTCTTAATTAATGATCTTATTTCTGGCTAAACACAGACATACTTGCTGTTCTCTAAAAACTATATGTGACCCACACAGTATTACTCCAGAATCCAAATGCACCATGCACTGCCTTACAGCAGCGAACTTAGAAATGATCAAGAAAGTTGTCTGTGAGTTGAAATCCTCAACCTGTGCTCTTGATCCCATTCCCACTACTTTTAAGGAGGAGAGGTTTTAACATTAATGAATGACTCACTGTTCATAGGCACCTTTTCTACAGATTTTAAAACTGCTCTAATTAAACCACAGCTTAAAAAAAGACTGGTCTGTCTTCTGTAACTGCAGACCAATCTCCAACCTGCCTTTTCTTGGTAAGATTTCATAAAAATGTGTTTTTAAAGAGCTGAATGATTTCCTCCCTGACAACATCGTGCCTGGTTTTAGGGCCCAGCACGGTGCAGACACAGCTCTAGTCGAAGTTGTGAATGACCTCAGAACGAACAGTGGTGAGAAAAGGTTGTCTGTGCTGGTCCTGTTAGATCTCAGTGCTGCATTCAATACTGTAGATCAGAATATTCTGCTGGACAGACTTGAGCACTGGGTTGGTCTCTGTCACAGCTCTTAAACGGTTCAGGTCTTATGTGGCAATGGATCGTCACTGACACGTGGTGTCCTGCAGGGCTCTATCTTAGGTCAGTTCTTTTTAGTCTCTTTATGTTACCACTTAGCAATATTACTAGAAATCATCACATCATTTTCCATAATTATGCAGACGATACTCAGCTGTATATGTCTGGCAACTCAAATGACGACCGTTCTATCAACAGTTTAATTGCATTTATCTCAAACATCAGCTTGTGGATGACTTAGAACTTCCTACAGCTAAATCAAGACAATAATAATAATAATAGTAATAATAATAATAATAATAATAATAAAATACCTCTGCAAAACCAATGACATTCCCATCAGCCTCAACGCTGTTGTATTGGTGCTAATTAGCAATTGCTAGCATGTTAACACACTAAACTAAGATGGTGAACAAGGGAAACATTATACTGCAAAAATCAGCATGTTCGCAATTGACATCACCAGTCAAAATCAGCAGTGGATTTGCTTCGTTGTCACTGAGTGTTTTGCTGAGTACCTGTGTTAGGTGATGAGTGTGTGGCTGAGTTTCTGTGAAAGCGAGGATGCTGCCAGTGCATTAGCTAATCCTCCAAGGCTTCTTTGGTTACAGATACTTGGAAGAAACAACAACATTTAACTGTGATGATTCAGCAGGACTCAAATCCAGAGCCATACATCTGCAGAGTTCAGATGTTTGCTGCATGCTCCTCTCTGCAGTAGCCTTATTAGGCCCTCCGTCCTGCTGCAGTGACAGTAAATGGGAGACAGTACTGTTGTGTTGCCAGTTTTATTATCTGAACAAACTCAGATACTTTTGGTAAAATATAAAGGAATGGGAATTACACGGAATGTCTTACAATGAACTTTGTTAGATAAAATGAGAACAACTGGGAGAGAAACTGTCAGTGTAAAGAAAAAAACCTGTCATTGAAAAAAATCAGAAGATTGTCATGAATACAAAATAAATAAATAAATCAAATAAATAAATCAAAGATAAAATGAAACAATCTGTGAACAAAAGATGTGAACAAAAGTATGTTTTATTTTTCGGTGCGAATTCAGTTCAGATTTTGTTTTCAATGCCAATTTTTATGTTCAATGACAAAATTTTAAGTCACTGTTTTAGCCCCATACTAAATAATATTGCCTTAACTTGTAGATGAAGTAGGTTTGAAATCGAAATATACTGTATCTTTGGCGCCCTACGTTGGGGTTTGCCACTGTAGCACACAGGCTCTAAAAAAATACGGATTGTTGACCTATTTGTGTTATTTGGGAGCCAGTCATGCAGCTTTTGGACCAAACCTTACATTCAGGAACCACTGTGGTTTCTTTATACCTTGATTGCTTCTGGAACTGAGTGTTTCATTGCTGACTCGACACTTCCCAGCTCCTAAAAGCTGAAGTTAGTTTGACAGAATGTGAGACTGTTAAGTGAAGTAGGCATGGAGCTCAGTCAAACCCCGAGGGCCACAGGCAGCGGTCAAAAGTTGACCATCTCAGCATTTATATCTGGTGTTTTTTTGTTAATGGTAGTTAATAGTAATTTGTAACATTGAATTAGACAATAATTGAATTTAGTTTAATTTAATATCATGTTTAAGAGCAATCCAAGCAGTTCCTTTGATGAAGTTATTTTCCTGTAAACGGCTTTCTTTGCGGACTTCCGTATGCATTTCATGGGTGTACGGATATATGGTGTTGTTCAGAGTGTAAAAAAGCCCTTTGAGTCAAATTAGTGATTTTTTGTTTTGGGTTACATAAGTACAATTGACTTGAGTTGAATAAAGAAGCGAGACAGTTCTTGTCTTGGAGAGCTAACTGAAGACGCAGATATGAATAGGATCACTAACTCATTTCCTCTCTCTTGGCTGGCACCAGAAGTGGTAAAATGTATGTGCTCTCCGGATAAGACCCTTAATGGCTTGTTACTGTGCTGTGGATATTTAAAATAGCTTATGACACTGAGTGGCCCGGTCTTGAAGCTTAGTGGGAGACTCAAAGGAAAAGCATATTTCATTTTTCATCCTTTTGGAGGCTTCCCAATGCAACCCTTGAAAGTGTTTTTTTTTGTTTTGCGAAATGCTGCAGAAATGACGTGCTTGTAAAAAGTGTTTTTGGAAAGCTTGACTCTGCTGTAACTTGCAAAAGACAGAAAATACAAGTGAGCCAGAGTAGACCGCAGTGTTTTCCATTATTTGCTGCTTACCGCTCACCATGGATTACAGAATTAGCAAACACACTAACACGACTTTGTCATGATAGTGAAAAACGTTTTAGGTTTTGAGCGTCGTGGATCCGTTTTTCTTGACATTAAACAATAAGACTGATGGTATTCTGTGTATTTATTTATTGTTGTGAATTGCCCTGAAATCTCAAACCTGTTATTCCATTGCCTCTGTGCCATAGACTTCCACTGTTGTCCAAAAGTTATTATTATATAGTTAAAAACACATCATTGTTTTGTTGCACTAGGCAACATATTCTGTCATTACAGTGTACATACAGTGTACTCTGTAGTTTACCTTGAGTCCTATCCTACATTCAGATACTACAGTTCCCACTTTAACATGTGCTGTCAAACCATCTAACCTTTTTTTTTTATCATTATTAATTCTTTACGTTCATATGTTGACATTCAGGCTGTCAGAACGAACATCAATTCCCACGAATGGACGACATTTTCAGTGTGACAAAGCTGTGTGATTTTAGGTGAAATGAAAACAGAAGACACCTTGAGACGTTCCTCCCTCACCTCGTCTCCTCAAAGTACAGATAATCACATTTAGCAGCACTCTTCTATGATTGGCTGAGGGAATCAGGTCTTCATCGCTTGATTGGTTTGCGGGGGTTACAGCTGGCACACACACAAACACACACACGCACAGGCACTTCTTGTACATTACTGCAGCAAATCAAATTCTATTCATCTAACTGACCTTGAGCTCCTCCTACAGTACAATGTTTGTGTGTCTACATGCGTGTGTTTGACTGTATGTCCACGGTCTATAAATAATGCATTCAACCATCTACACAAATGGTGAGAGACACTGACAGAAGGAAAGAGAGATTTATATTAGAAACCAGATAAAAACGAAAGAAGACTTAAGTCTAAAGCCGGCCTATAGGTCGCAAAACCCCAAAGTACTAAAATGCTGGATGGAATAAGCAATATAGTGATACGTTTTCTAGTTGAAGACCTTTATCAGTAATGGAGCTGTGGGTGATGCTACAGAAAACCCCTTGGCTGGAAGCATGAATGTGCTCAGCAAACATCAATCCATGATATAAGAGGAAAATATAGTCCATAATGGGAAATGTTGAAGTTTTCAAAGATTGACAAAAAAGAAAATAAGTCTGAAAATATCAATATACAATAGATAAAGTGGAATTTTTGACCTGATGGTGGCGCTACACAAAGCAAAAGGGTAGAGAGTCACCAGAAGTCGTTTCAGATCATCCTGTGAGGATCAGGATCAAAGCACTGACCATTCCTAGCTTGCTGTCTTCTTCTTTCCTACATTTGTTGGTGCATTGCTGTTTCTTTGCATGTTTCCTTGTGGTCAAAATCTCCACAGAGGCTACCTTTAAACCTCACCACTACCAGTGCAAATAATACCACGACTGGATGAAACGACTTGCTAAGACGACCCAACTTCCTATCCTTTGAGTGAGAGAGGTTTACCACCCTGCCAGCCTGCAGACAGCCGTCAGGAGTCTCTAGATAGGGTTTGAAGGTTGGAAAGAAAGAAGACATGCAGCCCACGCCAAAAACTGGCACTCAGGAAGCAGTGCTGTATGCATCACCAGAGTAACGACAAGTGTTGATGGCTGCTGGACCGAAACTGTCTTATTTGCTCCATAATGCCCATTAGCCTGACTGGAGAGCCCGAGTGAGACACAGTCACAGAGGCTCTCTCCTCTGAGCACCCTGTGGACAGCTGAGATACACACTAACCTAATGCTGAGGTGTCAGCCAGTCCCAGGATACAAGAAGAAATCTATATTGGTTTGATGACAGTGACACAGACATTGAACAACCAATAAAAAGAAGCAGGAAGCCATCCGTGCAGCAGGTTCTTTCCTGACAGATCCTGTACTCTTCATGACCACATGTCAGCAGCTGTACTGCAGCAGCAGAGGTGAGTCCCAACCTTTTCTGGTGGAAACTTGCGTGAAGCAGGGATGCAACGTTGTTCCCCACCTTATTTTAAGTACAGATTTTTCTTTGTTTGCAGTTCCCTGCCACCTGGTATTCAAAGTTTGTACAGAGCAGATGGCTCGTCAACAGATTCAAATCCAAGACCAAACTTTCCATGATGAAGCTGCAGTGTGCCGCTGATGAAGCTGTGTTTGTCCAGTCAGAACAAGAACTGTAGAAGGGTTCAACAGCATTTTATTTAGTTGAAGTCCAGTTTTGAATCCTCTTACTGAATTCAAATCCTTTCAAAACCACAAATGTAACATGAAGAGTGTTACTATAATGTTACCACTATATAAAAGTACTGCCTTTGTTTTTCTAGAGAGAAATTTATGATGGCAGGTGGCCTCTCACCCTTAACCCTCCTTTCCCTTCGGTTAAAAAGACGACCTGTATTTCTTAGACTGTAGGTCAAGAGGGCAACCTTGCATTTGTAAACTGAAGTCCCAGTGCAAAATAAAGCTGTCTCCCTTTGAATCCTGCTTGATGCATTGTGCAAAGCTGCTCCACCTGAGGGAAATTATAAGCAAACTCAAAGCATAGCTGCCAGCAATTATGCAGCGTAACAACAGTGCGCACACTATCCCCTTTTTTTTATTTTTTTTTTTTGTTACGAATTTCTCCCCTGCCACATATTTTTTCTGCTGTAAGCTGTGTGAAGACAATGGTTTCTGTCCTGAAGGCCAAACCTCGATCTTTATACTCATCCGCTTTCCCACCACACTGTGGATTTAGAGAGGGATTTGCCTGAGAGCCTTGAGTGGTGAAAAGAGTAGATAAGTAGTGTTTATCTGATGTTGTCAAAAGTTCAAGCACTGGGAGAGTTAGCTGAGGTTAGTCTTCTTTCCTTCTTTCCCTCAAGACTTTGGATTTAACAAAGATTTTAGAAAGGAACTTTCAGGAGGGAAGGATTAGCGAGATGACACCTTTTATCTAAGCAGTGAAGCAATGTCCAAGTATCGGGAGAAGAATCGTAGAACTACTGTACCCCTGCTGGCAAAGTTTGGAAGGAGGTTGCTGCCACAGGAAAAAGCCTTTGGTGGGAGGACTGAATGTCCTAAACCGAGGGATCAGCTAGTTTTATTTTGGAGATGATCTGTATGTTTGACAGTTTGTTTATTCAGTGGTATTATCACATTACGTTCATGTGTGGGAAAACCAGTGTTCAAGACCCAGACTCCTAAACAGCACTGGCGTTTTATTTTGTCTATGTGTCAAATTCCGCACAAATATATGTGTAAACTGATGACTCATCTATTATAATGTCAGTAACACAAAAATGATGAAAGGAGGTGAAAGACCAACCTGTCAGCTTTCAATTACAGGCTTTTATCGGCTTATGTATTGAGTGTCATTCCCACTACAAACTTATACCGTATGCAGGGATAAAGAGTAGAGACACTTTAATCAAAAACATAGCCCGACACAGCTTATGTGATGCCTGAGAGCTTAATAGAATTATTCTGGTTTGAAAGGACATTGCTGTATCTCTAAAATGGCTCACAAAGCAGGAGCCAGGATCATACATAGCTCAATATAACTCGGCTTTGTCTCCCAGGATCCTTTTTCTTTTTTCTTTTTTTTTAACATTTGAACAAAGACAATCTGAATGTGCTAATAAGATTTTGTGAAACCAGACCAAGTTTGTTTTGGTTTGTCACATTGTAGTGAAAAGTGGTGCTTTAGGGCTTTTTTTGGGCTGTGCATGCTAAGGGAATCTTTTGACAATGAGGCTTAGCCGGTTATGAGTCAGTGCTCCACATACAGGACTCAGTAACAGTGTTTACATGGACTCTGTTGAAGACATTCAGGTACCCAGATGATCATAAGCTGATTGTGAACCCTGTTTGCAGTATTTCAGATAAGCTCTTGCTCTGGCTCTGAGGAATGATAAACATTAAGTTTTATTTGGACTTTCACAGCATGTGCAAGCTCATTGTTTTAGTGACTAAACCATGGATCAAAAAGAGGGTGTGTCAGTGAACAGTGCACCATTTCTCAGCTGCAAACGCTGATGCTTAATTGGTCCAATTTGAATTCCTGGTCCTGTTTACGTATATCAGCGGCTGACAGGAAACTTGGATGCAAGCTGTTTCCTAGCAACGCAATTAAGATAAAATGGACTCTATACAGTATGCATGGATGTGGGGCGAGAGGTGATTAAAGTGGCAAATAAACAGTCCAGAGTAAGACTTGAACTGGGATCTTTAATTCTGTTCGCATGTAAATGTTACCATTACTGCTGAGTCAGAGCGGATATTTTGCATAGATGATGTGCAGCCACACGCGCATACATTTGAACACGTACTGTAATCTATAGCTGCATTCAAACGCTCATGAAAGGTAGTTGCTCAGCCTCACAAGAAGTAATGTATGAGAGCCTAAAATGGAACTAAGCAATTATTTATATCCGCGCGTGCATATAGGGCCACTCACTGTACATGCACTTTAGCTCTATTCATCCCACTCTTCCTCAGTTTCTCTCTCACACATACACACACACACACACACACACCTGTAAGAGAGCAAAGATAGCATATCGTGGTCAGGCAGATATTGCTATGTCAGCGTCTCTGTGCTGTTCATCAAATGCTGATACAGCGATACCACAGTTTGCTTTGGATGTCTCTCTGACTTTCTTTCAATTCTGTCTCTTTCACTGGCATCAGAGTGGCTCATTAATGTGATTGATCTATTGTTTTATTTAATTTCTATTCACTTCACATCTTGGGTACTGAGCCCTCACTACTGTGGTGTGTTCCTGGAGAATCCATCAAACAATGCGGCCTGCATGGTGTCGGAAACAGCAAAGATTGCAGATCAGTTTCAAGCCTCAGTTGGTGGCCATCTTCTTTGTCTCTTCGGCCATTTTGGTTATCATACTGTCCCATTTCTTTGACTGCATAATAGGCTACAAACTATGAATATACAGTATTTTAAGATGGATGAAGTGTTCACAGATTGTGGTCCACTCAGCAGCTGCAGCAGTACATTTTTTATTTTTGTCTTATGACGGTGCCCCCTATATATCTTTTGTGTAAACTGCCGTTAGCAGTATATTCTTGCTAATGTGGGTTGTTGTCTGTGGAAAGGTAAATGTGCATTAAACAGGATGTAAATATGTACCAGCAAATGTCATTTTGGTACGTTTGGATGCTGATGTGGTCCTAACTCTCCAGTACCACTAACAAAACACTGTCTGCCCATGATGGCGCAAGTTTGTTTACTTGTCTGTCATCATCAGCCTGCCAGCAGCCGTCAATCAAACACCAACACGCCCCTGCAGCCGGCTGAGACAAAAAGGAGTATTTCTGTTATTTCCCAAAAGATCTTTTTTCCCCTCCTTTTAATAATAAAAACATTGACAATACATTAAAAAATGCATTGATATTATTGACTGCAAGAAGCAATTTGATTTGAGCATTCATGTCTATTGATGGTTTTTGATGCAACTGTTACATCCAGTGAACTGTAACACTAAGCCAACCGTGCACAGGGCATAGTGGCTTATCTGAAACTATGTGATCACATCATGATTTTGTGGTCTTCCAGTAAATATCTTTTACACAAGAAGTACCACATGCAGTACTTTCAGTCAGCTGCGAGTGGCGCTCCAGTCAGTCAGTGTCAATGGTGATTCAGTAGAAACTTGTGAAAAATTAGTGTGTTCTGAATACTTAAAATCTATAAATAATAGCATATAAAAGTAGGCAAAATAATGCAGCTTAAAGTGTCAACGCTGCTCCTTTAACTGGATAAAGATGGTTCATTGTTTGATTTGAAAATAATGTTTCGCACAGTGCTGCATCGTCACCGGTATATATAACAGAAAAGAGCTCCAGAACTCAGTTGTACACACCTCATTCTCTTTTTATAGACTGCAGTTTTCCTAATGTTTTTATTTCATTTTCTCCTCCATTGCTCTTGCACTCATCCCTTCCCACTTCATCCTTCCCTCTCCTCTGTCTTTCCTGTCTTTTATCTCCCCGCGTTTTGCTGCAGTTCGTGTTATTTTATGCTGATGACTCAAAATACTAACGATACTGGGGGCAGCTGCAGACTGAACCCTGTCTTTCTTTCTCGGTTGCTTGCATTCTCTCCTCAGATGCCCTTTGTCTGCCTCTCAACCTTTCCCTCCTCCTCCTCCTCCTCTTCGTCTTCCTCCCATTCTCCCTCTCCTTTTTATCCTTTCCTTTGCACCTAACCTCCCTTCTTTTCTTCTCCCTTCAATTTGTCACTTTCTTCTCATCACTCCCTCCATTTTTCCCTCCCTCCATCTTTTCAGCTGTCACACTCTCTGCCTCCCTCCCTCTCTCTCTCTCCAGTCCCACAGAAACTGCTGGGTAATCCCACTAACTGGAACAGCTCAGCTAATTGGACTCAATAGTTTCTGACAGATTCTCTCCCTCTCCTCATGCTCTCCTTGCTTTTCTAAATATGTCTTGTTTTGTCACAGTATTCAGCAGAGCACTGACTCCCTATCTCCCTTGTCCTTCTTTCCTCTTATCTTTTCCCCTCCTCTTCACTACTTATCTGCCCCTGCCTTTGCCCCAAATCCTCCAGACCACTGGCTTTGCTTCTCATCTTTTTCTTTTCTGTTGATGCTTGGCGACAGGTTTCCCTTGTTTCTCTTATTCTTGTTTGCAGTATTTTTCTGCTTCAGCATCACGAGGCATTATTTCATGGGATGTGTAACTCCTACAGGGACAGTAAGAAGGCTTGCGTAAGACATATTCCAGAGCTCGTGCCTTGTTGTATAATAGTCAAAACTTGCTATCCTATCACTTATACAGCAAGTCTCTACTAGTAAATCTGCCTTACAGTGTGTGTGTGTTTCTCGGTACATGTTGCTTGATCTGATCATTTAAAATTATACACCAACAGTTAGATGCACAAACACAGCCTGGTCTATTGTCCCTCCGTCTGATATCATGGCTGTCGGGACAATTAAACTATTTCTACTGTTAAAGGGCCACCTCGCAGTGTTGTTGACCAACAGTGATTCCCCACCTCCAGTTAGCGAATTCAGATACCTCAGGGATGTCGTTACCTTTGAGGACACCAAGGTCATGTGGTCTTGTTTGTTTCTGGAAATTTGGAGGTTTTAAGAACAAAAGAAATGGAAATAAATGTTTTGATTGTCCATCAAAATTCTATTCCTGGCGTTGTAGAGAGGTATTTGAAAGAGCATTTAGACCCTTATGTATGTTTGTTGTTTTCTAGAGCGGTGGGGTTGCGCTGCTTGGGGCAATGACAGTCTTGGTTATGACACTGGAAACTTTGCTTTGCATACATGAATGAGAAGAGCAACACTTGGCTACTTCTTTTCTAAACCACTGTAGTGCTGTGCAGGTAGCAGAAGGGACACTGGGCATGTTAGTATGGAGAGTCTCCAGTCAGCCTGTCAACAGGATGGAGGCGTCAGCAAATGTTAAGTCAGATATTTAAAAACAGATAACATCCGATTCTAATTATACTTGTCACATATTCAATTGCACAAGTAGAATGTGCAGTGAAATGCTTTGTCACCACTGACAGTAGATTGTGCTGAATTGATTAGTTGACAGGGAGGAAAAAAAAAAAGAAGTATATTGTTAAAGGACCGAGGAAATGGCTGGACTCCAGATGCAGACACAGATTTAGATGGTTTGAATAATAAAAGGATTTATTGTCACAGAAAGGAATATTGATCACTGGAGACAATCTGTGCAGATCCAGGAAGGAGCGGGCAGGCAGGTGAGGTGAGTCAGCAAAATTTCAGGTGGTGGACTGGAGCTGGGCAGACTTGGCAGGTAGATACAACAGGAGACAATCCTGAGACACAAGGAGAACACTTAGTCCTCAGAAACAGGCAAGACAAAAACTAGGAGGAGAGCTATGTGGCCAAGACATGTTATCAGGCTAGTGAGTACAACAGTCCAGCAAAGACTGGTGAGGAGATCTGGGTTTTATCCTGTGGCTGGTGATTAAGGATTGGCTGCAGCTGTGGTGGCTGATTGGCATGAGGATCAGATGTAGGTGAGCCATGATTGCAGAGGAACCACCCTATCCAGACACAGACACACTCACAAAACACCTAACATATATATAGGTAACACTAAGTCTGAGGGTAAAATTCACAATTAGTCAAACAAAAAATACAAGGTCAGTATAGGTGTAAAGAAGAAGAACTTTACCGGACAACGTTGTAAAAATAGGTATAAATATATTCAAATTATCAAATCAAAATAAGCACTTTTGAGAGTAATAAATACATAAAATGTATGCAGATGTAATCATATTCCAGTTTTACAGTTACTACGTGCCAGGAGATGTGAGAGTAGAGCAGGAGTACTATCACTGTACTGTCACTGTCACAGTGACAGAGGTCAGCAATTATTTGACTAGTGCAGCGGCAAACAACACGGGAATGCAATGAAAGCCAAATTAAGAGTCACTGCATCAACCAAAGCATCCAAATAAAGCAACAGGGGTTTTAATAACATACAGAAGTGAGAATTTCACTGAGCCCTATGTTAGATAAAATGTATTTGGACTAGAAATGAGATGAAGTGATTTCAGGAACAAGATGCTCAAGCTGCAGTGTCCCCAGAGTCCATTCACCTGCTTGTCTTGTGTCCGACTTCAGTCTCTCTTTGCTTGTTTCTCTCTCTGCGTCTTACAGACCAATTCAGTAGTTTGACATATCGATTCCAGGCCCCTGCTCAAGCTGTCATTGTGTCTCGTTTTTCATTTTTTCCTCTCTCTCAGGAGGTCCTCCTGATGTGGGCAAGATGCTGGGAGGGGAGGAGAAGGAGGAGGATCCCGATGCAGCGAAGAAAGAGGAGGAGCGACAGGAGGCGCTGAGGCAGCAGGAGGAGGAGAGGAAGGCCAAATATGCCAAGATGGAGGCTGAGAGGGAAAGCATGAGGCAAGGCATCAGGGATAAGGTATGACAGACAACATGCTGCCTGATAACCCACCAAGTGTAATTCATTAACCCAACACAAGGAGCCGAGTCAATCTGCCAGCAATACAAAGAATATCAATAACAGGGAATACGTTCAAGAGTCATTTTCTAGTGACGGGTTGTAGCAGAAACTGTGAAAACTAAAAAGAAGAGAATTAAACAGACAAGCAAGAGTAAAAATCTATAGAACACGGTGTCTCATTCCTGTGAGGTTTGGATGGTTTCGCTTGCCGCCTTGTCTTTTGATGTTTAAGTAGCTTCTAAAGGCTTCACATCTTTTCTGCATGACAGCAAAACTCTTTTTATAGCAGGCCTGTGTTTGAATTATCACACTATTTTTGTTTGCTTTTGTATTATTTTTAACTCCTTCTGAGATCACAAAACACATCATTGGAGCATCAGGAAGGATTTGGACAGAACTGGGAGAAGTAAAACAAAATGCGGAGCCGCGATTAATCACAATACATTGGAAACATAACTGTTTAGGTAACGACAGGATGTTCTATGTACGATGATATTTATGCATTACGGAGCTGTTGTACAGGTTTCAATTTTTTATTTTTTTTTTGCATGTTTATGTTCATTATATTTCTGTCTTAAACACAATATCCAGTTATGAATTTTGCGATCTCGATCAGCGTTAGTATAATGTGTGTTTTGCTGTCTGCTTTGGGCACAGCTGCAGTCAGTGTGAGCTCTAAGGGCCTTTCTCCACAGACGTGAGGCTGCAGGGCTGCTGTGGTGGTAAAGGCTGCAGTGGAATCACTTCACTGCAGAGACAGTGTGAAAGACAGGCAGTCTGTGGGTGGGGCAAGTCTGAAGGGAGTACTGTGAATCAGTGGGATGAAAAGTGCCCCCCCCCCCCCCGTTCCTCACCTCTTCTATTCTTCGCAAGTTCTCCCAGAGGAGAACAAAGAGCGAGGAACAACTCTCAGAGCGCTTGTTACTGAAAGGTTCCTGTCAACTTCCTCCACAGCTTTATCCCGTAGTGCCAGATACTGCGAGAAATGTCCATATTATAGCTGATGTCTGTAAATGTGCACACGTTCAACAGTGTGACAGATGACAGACAAATAGTGTTAAGTGTAAAGCTATTTCCTTCAGTAGGGAAATTTCATGTCAGTGGCATTGTTAACCAGAAGTGACACCTCATGAACATGATAACAATCCCTGATGCAAGCTGACACTAATGATGCTTTCTTTTTAAAAAGTCTTATCTCTCAAATTCTGCCTGTGGTAAAGAGGCTTGATAAGTCCAAAAATCCACCTCTCCTCAACGCATCTTTGCAAGCGACAGATTTCAAAGATGGTGTGATTTTTTTTTTTGTTGTGTGCTTTTGTCAAACAAACACACCCTGCAGAATCCTGACGTGCGCTGTCATAGTGTGAACATTGAAAAGCAGCACGCAAGAAATCTTCTCCGTTTTTGAAGCATTTCAAAATATTGCTTTGCTGAAAGACGCAGACAAGAGCAAGATAACGAGAAATGAAGATGAAGGGTTAGCAGCTGCTCACAACACAAGACCAGGGAAAGGCGCCATGGGATGGGTGAAACATAGTTCAGTAGAATATATATAGAATATATTGAGGTTATTGTAACAGTATCAAATAACATCAATTTTGGTTAACTAATATGTTGTAAAATGATAAAAGTCTGACAGCTTTAAAGAAAACACCAATCTTAACATTTGTGTGCCTGCAATATAAAATCCTGTAATTAGGGTGTTTTTCTTAAAGGTCCATTCAACTGGTTACAGTCTGCAACCTCACTGCTGTATGCCACTAAATCTTTCACCCTGGTCCTTTAACCTGCATTTCTTTGTGTGCTTCACTCTTCTAACTTCCAAATATTTCCATTTCTGGGGGGTTTGACCACCAGTATGGCTTGAAAAAGCGCGAGGAGGCTGAGGCCGAGGCAGCAGCCGCTGCGGAGGAGCCCGCCGCCGGCAGCTTGACCCGACCCAAAAAGGCCGTGCCGGCCGGCTGCGGTGACGAGGAGGAAGAGGAAAGCATCATGGACACAGTGATGAAATACCTGCCAGGCCCACTGCAAGACATGCTGAAGAAGTAGGCTAGCTTGCTCGCTAATGCTAACGTTATCTAGCTTAGTTCATAGGCTGCATTCACAAGGTTGGCTTAAATCAGGGTTTTTTTTTCCATAGATGCGACAGATATGAACTTTCCTCTGGACGTACATAAAATGAAGTTTAATCCACTGTGGTCTTTTGGTGTTTGGACAAATCAAAGTTTTATGGCAGGGAAAGGAATCAGATGTGAACCAGCAGTGTGATTTGTAGCCATTGGACTAAGCTAGGTTGACCAGCCAGGTGAACGTTAGCTTTACTGAGGTTAACGTTAGCCGTGTTCCACTAATGAAGCTAACGGCAAGCAGAGGGGCTAAAAACACTATGTTAGATGGTCTATCCTTCTAGTCTGAGACGTTTTAAACTCCTTTTCCTCTCCTCTGTGATAGCTGCAAGGCCTCTGGCAGCACTGAAAAATAACACCCCTGTTCACTCAATTTGTATATAAATAAAAGAATACAGTACATTACAAGCCCCAAGATGGGCATACAATCATAAAACTATATGAAATGAATATACTAACTGTGTGTCTGTCTCTAAAATAAAGAAAAAAAATGTGATAACTTGATAAGCCATATTTTAAAAAGGAAATTTAAAGACTACTGTTGTGTGCTCCTAAAGCTCCTGTTTTGTGTTCGACCATGTCTGAAATTTATGTCAAACTTTTTGCACACAGTGTTACACAATCTGTCGGACCCGTCGACTGTCTCCCCTACATGCCCCCCCAATGCCCGACATCAAAGTGTAATAACATTCATGTAGTGTAGTGTTTAGAAATGTTTCTATTCCCCTGTTCAGTGCGTCTCCTTCTTACGTCTTGCATGCCATTTGTCTGGACAAGTTTGTTGTGTGAATATGTACCAACTCACCCCCCCCCCCCCCCCCCCCCACCCCGTTTTATCCTGTTCTTTATCATGCAAAAAATATTATGGCAATAACTCCTAAGTTTAGGTGTGTTTTCACTACCATGTCGATATAACCGTTAATGATATAAGTATTAATAAAAAAAAAAATGTATGCATTCAGGAAATTTAATTTACAGGTTTGCAGGGTTTTTCTTTTATTTTTTTGTGGTCTCTTTGTTTTGATGAAGAATGACTGTGTAGCCATTCATACAACAGCCAAAACCTTAAGCTTTCAGCCATAAAACCCGAACTTACACTATATATATATTATTAATATCAGGATCTACTGCTCTGTAGAGAACACTGAATGAATCTGTATGAATAAATAAGACATCTGTGTTTTGATTTGTAAGCTATAATAAGCAGTATTAACTCGAGCGTGAACTACAAATGTGGATTTTGCATCATGTGAAGATTTACAAGAAAGAGACCACCCTCTCTCAACACACACACACACACACACACCCACACACAAACACACACACACTCACACACACACACACAGATTTAGTTCGACAGCCAAACCAGAGGTGTTTTAAAAGAAGACGTGAAGTGATGCTTTATTCAGTTCCCCTTAATGTTGGTTTAGGTGTGAAAATGAGCCGCTGAGGGTGACGTGGAATGCCATGAGCAATAAAGGATTATCATGTATGTTTCTGCCTGAGATTCAATAAAAATTTAAAACCTTGTTCACAGACATAAAAGACGTGTGATCTTCTGTTCTCTGTGTTGTGGGGTTGGCTTCAGAGCAGATGGAGAAAAGGCAGGTGAAAGATAAGACTAGCCAACAGACTTATTCTGTCCTTTATTCTGGTTTAAATTCTTAATTCTTAAAGTCCAAATGTCTGCTGTGGAAAAAGGTCAATGGTAAAGAACTTTGGGTCTGATTAACATTTTCTTACTTCCCAGAGATTTGGAGAAAATAATGTCGGAATTGAAAATATTTTTTCATTTAAAATATTTTTTGAAAAGGTCCTTTCTTCTGTTCAGCAAAGGAATAATAAATGATCTCTCTCGTGGAGTTAGAAATAATCACGGTCTTACTACATTTTCTTTTTTATTTCATCATATTTTACTTGCTGTTGTTCTTGTCTTAGTTGATTGATTTAGAATTGCTTTATTCACTCGTAAGCTTTCATAATTCTCCTAATGTAGCTTTTTCTTTTTTGCCTTTTAATGCCATTTTTATCTTAACTTCTTATTTATGTTTCTTTGTGTCCACCTGCTCACACTCAGTACCTCAATGAGTTAAAGGCTGAATGAATGAATGGAAAAAATGTCACTGTGCAGACATCCTGACATGCTGATAAGTCAATAAAATATTAATAGAAATTAAATACTTTTCCTGCAGACAGTATTTAACTATTTTACTTAATAAATGGAACAAGCTCCAGAATACTGTGAGTAAAAGCTTTCCAGCAGACTGAGAAGTGAATTTAACTCTGAACAGACCCAGAGGTCATGAAAAATAAATGCATATTACGTTCTGATTCCAGCTTTCCAGCTTTTCATTTCCAGCTTTACTGTGCAGTTAGCAGAAGTGCAGTGCTATTATTGGTCTGCAGAGGGCAATATAGGAAGACATGGACAATCTGATTGGACTGACTGTGTATTTCTTCCATTTCGCCACAGACTGTCACTGTTGTCTTCATATAGGAGGACATAGGACCGTACAAATCCAGGTAAAATATCCATCCAAAAGCAACTCCAGCTAAATAACAAAGAGACAGTGGAAATGTTAGTTTTAAGCTTTATTTATTTCATAAACAAAAATTCAACCAGAAAAGATAAACTATCTAACAAAACACAGTCAAGCTCTAAAATATGAGAAAACACGAGACAGAGGAAAAGAACGGGACACACAAAGACTGTGAGTGGCAGGAGTCCTTGTCCTCTTTTACCTTTTGCATTCAACCGCTTCTTGTTTTACAAATGTTAACATCCATGGTTACCATTTGTCGAACACCCGCAGCCCTGACGAGAAAGTAACAAAGCAGTGATATTAAATAACATTAAATGGGTTATCTCACCCTTACCCAAACATGCAGCTTGTATCTCTGAGTATCAGTATCAGGTACGGCTGTTGACATCAAGGAAACATGGATAATAGTTTTCCCCTCGAGTCTGCAACTGGCAGGTTGCCCATTTTCTAAGAGTAAACAGCAGTGTTGCATTTTGCCCTCTGCCCATGTTAGACATGGTGTTTCAATACAGACCATTTCATCCAGAACCATTAAAAAGAGTCCAGACGGTTTCCTGTGATTTTAACTGGAGCGGTTTGATTTTCAGACAGCAACATATTAGCTCAAGTTCCTGGTTAGATAGCAGCTAACCCCTCCTTTTCTCATTGTGCTGTTGGTGTTAACATTAGAAAAAATCCCACTAAGTGCTGCATAACATACAGCAGAGTTTACCATTACCAGCATGTACCTTGATTTGGAAACACGGACATAAAACAGGCATTGACAGACATATTTAGCCCTTAATGAGAAGAACTCTCTTATAGGATCGATCCAGGATCAGCGTGATACCAGGTGGCAGATGTTCAGTGGTTGATTTAAGACCCGTCACAGCTGGCATTGTGAAACTGTGAATAGTCTGCAAACATTTGTTTTATTTCAATAAAATGCATGTGTGTAACCTGACAGCTGGAAAGACATTAGAGGCTTCCTGTGTTTTTAAAACCGTGTCTTCCATGCATTACTCAGACAGTCCAGACCTGGATTGAGGCGTTAATGTGAAACCTGTAATACACAGTAAGTTAACAGTACCACCCATTTCATATTTAACCACACGTTTTAGCTCCAGTAAATAAAAATAAAAACACAAACAATCAAGAAACCAGACCTGGTTCAAAGTGTAACAGTCCATTCAAATACCCGCAGTTACTTTGGGCTATTGTAGTCTGACTTACATAGAGGAATCGGTGTCCACAGGCTATTTTACAGTGGGTTCAGTTCAGTGAATACAACTTGAATTGGAAGCCATTCCAAGCTAGCACGAATGCTCTGCAGGGGCTGGTACTGTAAATGCTGGATAATGTAACAATATAAAGTGTAATTAGTGTACATTTTCATTTACAGAAACATTTTTACACAAGTGATTACACCATCCAGCACCATGAATCCAAGTTATGTCGAGTATTTGAACGGCCTCTGACTCCTTCCCAGGGCTGCCACAAATAAATATATTCTGTATATAGCAACAAGTCTCACAGTAGCCAGGTTTGTCAATCTGTCTGTCCATTTCTGAAGAGTCTGTATAGCTTAGTATCTGAGGACAGTGAGTCACTAAATACTGTTTAGATTGAATGCAGAAAAGGTTTTTTTTGTTTTTTTTTTTAGCTCTAGCAAATTCAAATGGGACATTGCTATTTGTGTATAAATGGTAGAAAGTACCTTGTATGTTGACCCCGGAGCAAAATCAGAAACTTTGAGGAGCGACAATACTGACAGCACAACTCATTTACAGCATAATAATAATAATTAAAATTCATTCAACTCATCAATAGAAACAGAGAGTGCTAAGAGAGTCCCATTACCTCAATGAAAAGCAGACCAAAGGCCCCTTTATAAAGGAATCTAGACATTTGAGGAGATATCAAAGGATTCATGATGACAAGGTAAACTTTGCCTGGTTAGTTTGTACAAAGAGCGACCACAAATGATCAAGCCTGGAACCCAGGTCGAAAATTCAGCGCATAAAAATAAGCACATACTGTCCCCTTTTGCATGCACTGAAAGCTCAGACGGACACTGCTGATTAATCCCATTGGATCCTTCGATATCTACTTAAAAAAAAAAAGGTCTAGAAGTCGAAAGAGTTCAGATTGCCTCCGAATCCCAAGCGACTGAACCTGACGTGGTGGGTGTGATTTTCTGAGTAGGCCATTGATGGTGTGAGGCTGGAGAGGATGACAAGATGTGGTTTTGAAGAAATGGTGGGTTGAAGAAGAGGAACAGAGGGTTGAGAGTAGACCTGGTTTCTACACATTCGTCCGACACTTGGGGAAGATGGGTCCTCCCTCAAGCCTTCTCTTTCTTACTGTAGATGGAGGGAAGGTGGAGGGACACAGGAAGAGGAGAAAGAAAAAAAGAGAGGTGACAGGGGGACAAGGAAGGAAGAGGAAAAACGGAGAGACAGAAAAATTAGAAAAACAGAAGAAAGAAGGTGGTCCATCATCATCATCATCAGCAGCAGCAGCAGCAGCAACAACTTAAGCTGAAGCAAGTATGCCTGCCTTATCTGCAAAGAGTGGAAAAAGAGCTGGATTATCCCACTATTGGGCCCTGGGACAACAATGAGGTGAGGGCCCCTACTGAGCCCTTCGTTGACACTGTAATTTAGTGGTGCATACAGTATTAACAAATAAATGAGAATTAGTTAAATGAAGACTCCAGGGCCGCTGAGTCAACTGACCCCAGGGCAGTTAGCAATCCAGCTTTGGATAAGAGCAGTGTTTCAAAGAGCAGAAGAGGACAGAGGCTGAGCAGAGGAGGCTGGATGCCTCCAGATGATGCAGGAGCAGCAGACACAGCAGATCAGGAGAGGAGAATGATCAAATAAAGTAAAAAGGCCAAGGAAGAACCTAAATAAAGCGGCCAAGGAATAAAGTACTGATGTATTACTGGGAAAGTGATGCAGAAAAGGTTTCTGCAGCTCATCAGTGCAGCCAAAGGATGATAGAAGACCCAAAAACGACTACAGCAAGCAGAAAAGGGCAGTCTCATCTTGTCCGATCAGGTTTGAAAGACAGAACACGTATATAGAGGATACTGTTTCCAGTGAGCTAGAGCATCTTCTTCTTGCTGGGACATATGACAGAAGGGTTGGGTAATGAATTTGTTGGTTGTACTTTTACTGTATTTCAATAGGTTATTTTAACCGTGCACAGATAAGAAGTTTACTTTTCATTATCGTACTCCTTTTGAGTAAAAGGTGAGTGCCCTCTCATTTTTTAGATCAAGACCAATCTCCTGAATTTTCTTCAATATTGTCCAGTTTGCTGCACTGCTGGGCAGGGGTTCATGTAGGACTGGAAGGGGCAACAGCAGCTAAACTGGGGAGCTCTGTCAGAGGACTTTGCAAACCAGAGATGCCTAGAAGATGAAAAGAAGGGGTGATGACAGTGACGAAGCAACACAAACTCTCAGAGGAGTAGGACAGATGGTGGCAGCGCTTTCTGCTGGTCTGGAAAAGAACCAGGTGTTGTTGGCAGAAAAAAGGCAAGGCTGAGTACAGCGTTTGCAGTCCTGTTTGTTTTTTTGTACTTAGTCTTAGACTTGAACTTTTTCCCGAAGGCCATCTCCAGCTCAGGGACAGACAGAGTGAGGGTGAAGGAGCCATCCGACTCTGACCTGACGACCCGGGCTTAAAGACGACGGGGGAGGAAAAGGTTAGGACAAGGTTATGACACATTAGATAAATATATTATGTTTATCTTCAGGTGGTTTGGGACGCAACACAAGCAGACAATAAATCTGTCAGGAACAAAAGAGCCCATAAACTGTGTCCATGATTCTGAACTTAAGCCTAAATCCTGTACCTTTGGTGGACGTGAAGACAGCCAAAATGGCATTGATTGACACTTACCCTCACTTTCGAAACCTAAAACTGTTTCTCTTATTATGCTCAGGAGCAAACACTCACACTTTCTAATCTTGTGAAGCTCAGAAGATCTTTCTGGACTGTCTAAGAGAAGACTGGACTAAACACTCTTTGGTATACGGACAATAAAAGCAGTGAAGTTACTGCCTCATGGTCGTATGCCTCTGGCAACCAGTCAACTTGCAAATGTGGATGTTGCTGCAAAGAAGCCACAAACTGTAAAACATGGATGCACAGATGATTGAAACAATCAGCACAGTTTCAAGGTGAACACCCAAGATTAGTGTCACCAGTTCAGTATCTGACCAAATGTGAAATATGGTCACAACCTCCCCTTCTGTTCCTGAGTTACGGTGTTGATTATTGGCCAGAAAAGTGTTTTTACAGAACATTATGATATCACGGTGAGGTTTGACCGTTGATCATTTTATCCCATGAAACAGAAATTTTGTCAGAATTTCCGTTTTTTGTCATAATTTGTGTTTGAAAAATTCCCTCAAGGTGTTCTTGAGATATCGCGTTCATGAGAATGGGACAGATGGACAGACAACCTGAAAACATAACACCTCAGAGGCAGAAAAAGAGATCAGCCAACAGAAGCCAATAATAATATATATAAAGTCAATTTTACCATAAATGTGACCATAAATAACAACGGTAGATCCATCTACTTTCCATTCTACCAGTTTCATTTTGCTCTCTCTCATAAACAGACTCTTTTCATAGTGCTGATGTCATGACTTAGGAAGCCGCTGTTTTGATTGGCCGGGGCTTTCTGGCCGTACTACTGAGTTACCGGCCGATGATATCACTCTGATTCTTCTATTACCGTCTGATTAAAGTAGAACCCAAGGAGATATAGCAAAGATAAAGTGTCAGCACTGACACATGTAACAACCAACACTGCCAAACACAATACTACTCAAAGACTGTGCACGAGTTACATAAACTAAAGCTCTATGAGGTGAATTGGCCATAAAACACATTATGTACTAGAAATGTTACCAGTTTACATCCAGTTCATCAACATCTGTCAATGTTCCTGATTCAGTGAAATGTAAAAAAATGTGTGTTTCTATGTGTCTGTTTCCACGACGCACTGCTGCACCGGTGCTTTCAAATGCGTGAGTGTATCTGCGTGTGTGTGTCTGCACGCGTGTGTGTAACCCACCCAGGTCGTTGTTGTTCATCATGGCGTTGGAGCCTCGGAGGCGTGGGCCCTGCTGGGTGAAATGATATCCAAACTTCAACAGCGTGGTGTTTTTCTCCAGCATGCTGGCTATCTCCATCTCCACCTTGTTGCCTAACGGCTGGCTCTGGAGTTTGGGGAGTGAGGGATGGTGGAGGAGACACAAGGAGAGATGTAGAGATGAAGAAAAAGTGGGTAAAAGAAAAGGATTTGTGTTGAATGACTCTCCATTAACTGGATGCCACAACAGATACAGTGGTGATATCCATGGCAACAGAGGATGAAGTGGCTTTTTCAATTTCCATTTTATATCATTTCAATCAATCAGTCAATTAGTCAATTAAGTCAGATGGCAAATGGAGCCACAAGGGAGATGGGTGATGCGGTAAAGGGAAAAAGAGTCATTCAACAAGCTGAACTAATGAGTGAATGGTGACTCACACATGTACAAATATGCAGTGTGACACAATGCAATCAGGTGGCAAAGATGACTTGTGTACGCTACATGATGCACGCACGCACGCACGCACTGTGCATTGCTCGTGTGGTGGAGACTGCAGGCACGCACGCACGCACGCTCTGTGCATTGCTCGTGTGGTGGAGACTGCAGGTACACGATGCAGCTGGTACCTGATTGTCTATCTTGAGCTCCTGTAGTGTGGCGTTGTTCTGCAGTGACTCTATGAGGGCCAGGATTCCAGTCCCGGTAATGAAGTTGGACTCAACGTTCAGGCTCTTCAGTGTTGTGTTCACCTTCAACATCTCTGCCAGGGCCTGACGAAACACATTAACACGCATGCTGTATCTGGATTCACTCATTGCTTTGTGGTCATTTGCTCTTTTTAAGGCAAAAAAAGAAAACTCCTATTCTGGCCTGAAAGAGGATTTGCATTAAGATAAAGAGTCAACGAGGTTAAATCGTGAAAAAAGCCTGAAGACAGAAACGTGTTAATAACAGAATGATACTATGAACAGTGCAACCCACAGAGCAATCAAACTAATGCAAACCATTAAATAAAAAACTAGTTTAACTCAACGGCATTTCAGAGGAATGGAGCATTAAATGAGGTAAAGTCAATTCTGTGTTTCGGTGTTTAATGTTGCGACTTACAAATGCTACAGGGTCGTTGCTCCTGGTTCCTACAATACTAAACCTCTCCACCACAGTGTTCTTCATCAGAGCCTCAGCGTATGCTTTCAGAGTCTTGATGGGGATGTTCTGGGTGCAGAAAAACACAATGCCTAAACATTACAGCTCAGCAGCGATTCAGTTATTACTTCAAGATCTAAGAGGATCTGTTTGCACTTTATCTCAATATGTTCGTCCATGAAGATCACACCCAAGGTCACAGAAACGTTATGTCATTTTGTTCCTGAATGCCTCAAACATGTTTGATAAAATCAACTTTTATGCCCTAAAATGAATTTCATATTTAGTGTTTGCAAACTATTCTGTTCAAATATAAGCTTGAAACGTAGCTTTAAGTTAAAATGTGAAAACAAAAAAATGGGTGCATCAATGTCTTTGAGTTTGAGAATTAAACTAAAAACTAAATCTAATCTCTTGTAATCCTCAACAGAATATGCACACACACACACACACACACACACACATATATACACCCACTCATTTACCCTGATGTTGTTGAGGTTGACCTCAACCAGGTCAGGGTCGTTCCTCTTTACCCTTGACAGGGTCTCTTCTACATCAGTGGAGTTGGGCTCCTCGTCAGGGACCGGTTTATACTGGGTGCACTGGATCACACCTGCATACAGCACATTAACAGAACACACTGATGTGCAGCAGGAGACTCATTGAAACATGTGTGTGGCCTTTTCCCAACGTGTCTTAGTGAACAAATGTATCTGGATGGTTTACTGCTTGAGACTCTTTACTCATCTGCCGACAGTCCGTGCCAAACACATTTTTGAATAAGTCTCTTCAAAGGAATCTTATTGTCGGTAATCCATCACAGGGAAGATGGGGGTTTGCACAGAATGCAGGACAGACCAGTCACTTAATCTGCATAAGCACCTATTTTAACACATGTATATTGTAACTTTTTACAACCACAGTAGCAGATGTGATGTTGAGTGTGATGAATTAAGTAACCCAAACAAGTTTCAAGTCACTTAATATCTACCGTGTGCAGCAGTGAAATGAAGGTAAAACAGAGCAGGATACTTTGGAAAGCTGTGTCAACAAAACATGTAAAAAGGCATATTGTTTTAATTCAAGAGTCTGTAAAAAATGTTGTTGGAAATTGAACGAATTATAAAATCATTTTGGTCAATATAAGCAGTATAATGTCTGTAACTTTAATAACTATACAGTATATTATGAATTCCCTGTCAGATGCAGAATCAGATCAGGCAAAAGCTTAAATCTCAGTTTCTTATTGAAATATAGATCCTTACTGTCTTCGTTTGAAACAATGCTCAAACAATAACAGAAAAAGACTCGTTCATGTACCTCCCTCTGAATCAGTAGTGAGAACAAGGCAAGTGACGATGTCAGCAGGCCAATCAGGAGTTTACAACCGGCTCTCTTTATGAGAGACAGTCATATTTGGAAGTCCGATGTTCGGCCTCTGTCTCTGTTTAGAGCTGGAGGAGGATCTATAGGATGAGCCACCATGCAGGATAAACAATGGCTCAATGTGTGTGTGTGAATCATCCATGTTATTCCTGGGAGAACTATCAAACTATGTATTAGTGTCTGTATACACTTATCTTCATCTACTTATTGACTTTATGTTCACTTTTGATCTGTGAAACTGTATTTGTGCATGTGCAGCACACAAAGACTGAGCCGATCATCTTTGGTAAAATAAAGCAGCATTCTGCCGACATGAGATCATTTCACTTGATTCCAGTCGAAGTCAACTTGCTTCAACATTTTCCTGGAATGAGGTGATTTTCTTCAAACTCGTTGAGTGATCTGCTTTATTTTAGGATCCTTTTCCTTGTTTCTTGAAAAGCCCAACACCAAACACATCTGTGATTGCACTGAGTGAAAACAGGCCATGCAAATAAAAGACTCAGTTACATAAGTTTTAGTACATGTGTGCAAGCGTGTGTGTGCGTACTGTTGAGGCCTTGCTTGTTGACTATGGTGCTGCTGGCCAGGGCTTCATAGTACTGCTGGTTACTCATCAGGGTGTGCATACCCAGGATGGCTGGAAGACAGCAAGAAGACCGAATGAGGATGGAAAAAGGCTCAGAGGAAGAGACAGAGAGAGTGAGAGGAATGCTGAAAAAGAGATTTCATCATCGTCTAGTCACAGCCACCATGCTAATGCAGACAGCATATCACAACTCAAAGCATCAAAGCAAACCAAACACGACAGTGTTGTTTCAACGATCAAGCGGCTGTGTGCTGGAAAGTTTCAGGTACAGTAGTTTAAGTGGAAACATGTACAGGCTTTGGTTTCTGCAGCCACAGCTGAAGTCTCGCCCTCTGTCGGCTGACTGCGGATCAGCACAATACTCCACCTGCTGCGTCATAACTGTAAAGGAATCCCACTTGTGTCCCTGCAGCAGTGAACGTGAAATATGTTTTGCAGCTGCTCTGAGGACGCTGTATAAAAAGAGACCATTTGAATCACCTCGTCTGTTTGTCAGAGCGATTGAGAGCATGAGAACAGTTTGCAAAGACATAAACTGTTAGAGAATACAAGCTGCTCTTAGTAGAAGTGGGGCACGTTACCTTTGACAACTCCAGGAAATTCCTGTGCTTCTGCTCTAAGCAGCACTATTGTTTCATGATAGATTTCTGTCGTGCTAATGCTGATAGAGACTCTGGTAGTGGTTAAAACTAAATGTGTTTACATACTGTTCTGTAATATATGACACTTACAAAGAGATTAAATGTACTTAGAGTTATGAGCTTTCAACTTACCACAAATGAGCTAAAAAAAACAATGGTGCTAATGCTAATTAGCTTTGAAAGCATACAGTAATTTTCTAGATTAGATTAACCAATATAGACATTTCTTTGTTAAAATATGTTTTACATCAGAAAATACTTTAAAGATAGAAATGAGCAAATTTCAAAGGTTAATTAGACCTCTGCAGTGTGTAAAACAGTACGTTAAAAGTATGTACATGCAGGAATAGATTTGCACCAGTGGTGACATTATGCCATATATTACACAGAATCCATGAGAATTCCAGTGTAATGCATGTACAGTAGAGACATCGGAGCGTCTGAATGGTTCTGCTAAAAGCCAACATCGTGTACATGAGCCGTTCCATGCAAACACCGCGTGCAGTCTACAGATACCCTGGGTGGTGCTGAGCTAGTGAACAGAGATATCCAGCAGGGATGGAGGAGGTGGAGAGATTGATGGGAGGATGAAGGGGAAGGGTGGAGGGAAGGTGGAAGGAGCACTAGAGGAAATGGACAAGATTTAGATTAATGAAAAGTCAATGAATGAGGGGAAGTTGAGGCCATGACCGTGTTTATGCTGATTAGTGAGAGAAGATGTAGAATAATCAGACACCTGCACATTCATCATCAGATCCAGTCTGTGAATATCATTCATTCAGACGCTTTTACGTAAGTATCTGTATGTGTGCCACTCTGTGTTTTGTTGTTTCTAAAAAAGAAAGTCCAAAACGTCGAACACATGAAAATGAGATCTGATCCCCTCATTTTTCTCTTAACTTTGTGCAGCTGAAAGTATGTCCTAAACTGCTTTCACCACGAGGACTCCATGTATGACTCTATCCAGGTAAAAAACAATTACAACTGATCTACTTTAAAAAAAAAAAAAAAAAACAGTAAATTTGGTGTAAAGTTACATAAAACTGAACAGGCCTTACTCATACAGTCCATGAGACTGTGTGGACATGTGGGGGTGGGGGGGTGGTTCTATTACCTGCGATATCACACAGTTCAGCATCAGAAGCGCTGGCCAGGGCTTCTTCGAGCTCCGGCTCCAGAGTCACATTCTCTATGATGGGGTCCACCCTCTTCTTAGGCACCCAGGCCTTCCCTGCAACATGGGTGGAGAGATTCAGCGCAAAGACATACAGTACACTACCAGCACGACCACTATGACATCAGCAGCACCTGACCCTTACCTGATGGCATTTGGTGAGGGAAAGCTTCTCCACACAAACACACACACACACACACAGGTGTTTTCACTTGTGCTGACTAATCACATCTCTGCTCAGGATGAGGCTGGGTGGAGCTGTGCTGGGAATGACATGAAGTCACTGAAGTCCATGTGCTAGCAAGAGCTAAGTTTGTCCCAACAAGTGAAACATCTTAACCAAGCCTTCACAGTCTAATCAGTCAAATAAGTGCAAACACTAGTATGAGTGATAATTCCGATTTGACTTGAACGTGGCATCAGTGCAGCACAGACACAGTAGGCAAAAGAAAAACATTTTCTCGGTAAGTCAGGCATTACGGAAACAATGAACCCATTAACTCGTAACAACTTACAACTCACATTAAAACAGAGCACGTACAGTATAAAATGTAAATGTAGAAGTATCTCTGATAAAGTCCTGTTATCTAACACAGCTGAGCTTTCTGAGGCGTGTATCCCTTCATCACTTCACACCCGACTACTGTCGTCACCATGTTCGCCTGTCTGTAAAGACCCAGAGATCTATGTCCTCACTGATAGGTCTGCTGTGTCTCTGTCTGCATGTGGTGAGCTCCTCCAGTTTCAGCCAGACCTTTTTGGACCCCCACATAAACACCAGCTGCTGGCAGCAGAGTGGCGAGAATTTCCCAGAGCAGCGAGCAGCTTCTTGAAAGGCACCTGTGTCCTCTCCCCGTCCCAGTTGCACCACTGCATCTTTCCGCGTTGTTTAGCACACTGTTTAAAAATGTGACAGGTAAAAATCAACCTGTTTCATGTCCGCCTGTGGAGCAAACCGTCGTGGGCTTTGTCTCAGTGTGAGGGGAGTGACGACAGATGGCTTTGAACAGAACTAGATGTTAAACAGCGCCTTGCATGTAGATGTTTCGCCATCTGCAGTTTCACAGCTGGTCTGTGAAATTACAATATAATGTCCACAAGCGCACTAAAGCAGCCACACCAGCAAAGAACTCTGGTGACAAGGTGACAGCAGGGAGACCTTCTAGAGTTTCACACAGAGACGTCCGGTATCTCTCACCATCCGTCACACACTGCTGTGACCACTGACTGGTGACAGGCCTCACAAGGCCTGGTGAGGGGTGGTACCCCTTAGGGGAAAAAAATCCTCCTACTCATGAAAGGCCTCTGACTTTAGGGTTTCCTGAAGTTAACTAGATAAAAATTATTACTATATAAACTATTTATTCAGCCAAAAAGGCAAATGTGCTGCTGCTGGGGCAACTTTAGCCCAGCCCAGAAGACTCCACCCTCTCCTGAGCTCACATGCTTGGATAACTGATGAAAACAGTACTTTGAGCCACACAAAGCCACCTTCTCATCTTTACCACCAGATAACCAGTTTTTACCTCTCTTCTCCCCCGTGAATGGCACCAGGTCTTCTTTGTCAGGATGCTCTTTGGCCTGTTTCTCCAGGTGGGCCAGCAGGTTGTCTCTCTGAAACGTCCCAGTGGGAGCTTTCTTTGTCTGGTCCTTCTGCCGCATCCCAGCTGGCAGCAATGCATTCTAGACAAGGGAGAGAAATGACATAATGTAAAGGGCTGGCACTGGGTAAAGAAGTGCAGAACAATGAATTACACCAGTGACAGAACTGAGTGCACTGTTTTTGAGCAGTGCGGCAGTCAGCAGTGAGGAACAAATCCTGCACGATCTTTGATTTTGTGGTGAATTTTACTCTCGGTCAGAGTAAATCTGCAACCTTGGTCTTTCATTCTGAGGAATTGACAGTTAAAGAGGAAAGTATTAAAAAATGGTATGATGTGACATGTCCCTCTGCAGTCCGTTGCAGATGGAAATAAGAATAAGTGAGATTATAACTCAACAAATAAATAAATACAAAAGACCCAGAAATGCACAAATCTGTTTAAAGTGGGAAAATGCACACCCACTTTTCATACACTTTCCAAGAACTCAATAACAATACTACCAAATTAAAGCCAACACTAATATTTCTATTCCACGTGATACAGTATCAAAGCAAAATGACAGGTATGAAGATGGTGCTACTGTATCTTTGGTCACATCATTCCTTATCTCTCGTCCAGCCCGACACATGACCGAGACATTTCAAAGAGCTTTGCTGCTCACCTCGTTATTTTCAACTTAAAGCAACATTCAAAACCAAGCTCTTACAAGTGCTACTTATAGCTTCATATCTTATCTGTCCTCTCAGCGCTTGGAGGGCCTCTCTCGCCTCGTAACTCTCCCACTCTCTTTGCCTCTCCCCCTTATTCCTCTGCCTTCAGTCTCTCTCAAAGAATAATACTGTCAAAGCAGCAAACAACCTGATAATACACCATCAGACCACACTGACACGATTGTTTGATTTGAAATAAACTCCCTCCTCCTCTGTGTCTCTCATTCAGTCTTTCCAGTAGTGGTCCATAAACGTTCATGTGACTTGCAGTCATATTTATAGTATGGCCAGAGTACATCATAGCGTCACTGCAGAGCTTTTTATGTCAGCTGCAGATAACAGGCACTCTTCCAGCCACAGCATGTTATTTTTACCAGCATGAGACTCTGTCTTTGTCTCCTGTCCCTACTAACTTGACTTCCCTCTGTCATCCCACCTCCTCCCTCATTAGCTCTCAGCAGTCATCTCTGAGCATGCGACTGTAACATATACAGTACGTGCCTCCATGAACAGAAGGCGAAGGCTTTTAAGATATGTGAGTAAAAAGTGACAAAATATTGCTTTTAAATAATAATAAGCAATAATGGATTTGTTTTGGCTGTCTGAGAGCAGCAGAAACAAGCTGTTAACATAACTTTGACATATTTTATCACCTTAAAAAGTTGATACGGCAAACTTTGCAAACAGTGGCTTATTTACACATCCAGATACAGAGACACATGAGCATTTATTTAGAGTTGTGTCTTCTGGCCACCTGATGAACCTCCTTTTAACTTCGGTTTGGTCTCCACCAACTAAAATATCCGGCTCTTTAGCTGCTAAATGCTCCACTATGTTCACTAGCTAGTCACTAACCTCGTCTGCTGGACAGGTTGTGTACAGTGGGTTCATCAGAGCTTTGTGGCTGAAAACAGCTGTAAAAACTGAACCTAAAACAGTAATGGTGCCAAAAAATGCTACAATTTTCAGGAAAAACATTTATGATTACAGCTTTCAGTCATCTATATTTCTACTTTCCGTGACTTGAGAAATGTAAGAGTAATCTTGGTCCATGAGATTTGTATTAACTTATTCAGGTTTAAAAAGGATGTCAGAGCTAATCCAAAAGGTCACAAATCTCCACACGTCAGCCACAAGGATGAGACCACAGTGTCGGAGGAAAAGCAAACAGTATGAACCAGTCCAAGTTGTGGTTTGTCACTGGATGACTGGGAGGCGGTACTGCATGTACTAATATTACAGAATGTTCTGTTTATGACTGACAGTAAATTTATCTTTCTGCAATCGCAGCACAGCTGGCAGACATGTTGTTTTTTTGTCCAACATGATGAGGCTTTTTCAGTGGTTTACTGGAACTGAGGTAGGAACCATGGCTGGGAAGGTTCCAGTGTGTTTGGAAGCAAATGGGCACTTAAGTATTGTGCAACAGGTTACCCTCATAAACAGGCACAAACGAGGTAAGCACGCACGCACTACCTCTCACTGCCTTTTCTGTTTACGTCATGGAGTCCCTCCAGTCACTCACTGTTGGCATCATCCCTCCCTTACACACACACACACACACACACACACACACACACACACACACACACACACACACACACACACACATTATACCCTTTCAGTCATCCGCTTGGCATTAAGGGGGAGTCCAGCCTCTTTATGAGCAGTCAGGCATTCATCAAAAAGCTATTACAGCTGCTGCTGTCACCACCTCCACCCATGATGCATCACTGAGGGTATGAAGGTGGTGGCGGATGCATTAAATACAGATATAAACACATCGTAAAAAGCAACAGAAACTAAACACAAGTACACGTACTTGACCTACTATAGCACAATGACTAACATGATACGCTGCCATGCCTCCCATAGGCTGCACTCAATACAAGTAGAGAAATACAGTCAATGACGGGGAAGAAGGTGAGTTAACAGCAGCAAAGCTAGCATCATCGCAAAATCACAAAATGTATCTCTGTTGGTTCAGTTTCACTTCAGCCTGAATAACCAGCACTGTTTCATTGTACTTGCTCACTCATGTATTTGCCTGATTTGCATTTTCATTGTGGATTAATCAGGATTGATTGATTTTTTTCAGAAATTGTCTATAAAATATCAAAGCAAAAAATAATAAATAAACAAAAATACCATTCAATTCCGAATAGATTGTGAAATTTTGGACAATCCATTTTCTGCCACATGTTGCATCCAATTACACCTTTATTTAATTAAGCTGTTAAAATTCTGTCCAAATAATGTATACTGTAAAAACATTGATTTGAAAGTTTGACTATGTGACGATGTTCAAGGGCATTAAAATGCAATTAACCCAGTTTGACTGGCTCAAACCAGAAATTAGTTAACAGCGATTCAGATGAACACACACGGACATGTATGTAATGTACAGCAGACTGCAGCATATTCCATTAGAGGGCTCTGTTAAGCCTGTATGGCCAAATAACTCTCCACTGACACCAACACAGCGACAGAAACTGCTCCATATGGAATCTAAATTATAAACTTACATCAGGATCCAGCTCCTCTAATTCATCCTCTAATCGCTGCAGCTCTTCCTCGGACAGTTTCTTCAGCAGCTCGTCCTCGTCTATGTCCCTGTACTTCTCCATCTCCTTCCTCAACACCGACATGATGGACAGCGCGCCTGGAAACATGGATAATGTCACTTCAACGGGACATGCATACGAAAAGAGCAAATGCATAAGATGAAAACAGATGTGTTTAGAGTGTCACATTCAGTATCAGCAGTATTGACTGCAGTGGAACGATTCAGGTGACTAGCAATTAACCAAACTTTTACTTCTTTCACTGTCGTGTCTTGTCTCATTTTCTTTTTGCAAGGTTTAGACTGATGGAGGTGAGATATTGTCTGACACCTGAGATTTAGTGCCGTCAAGGTAAATTTATTCTGAACAAACACACAAAGGGATCTGACAGGTATTGAATTGGTTCCCTCACCTCAATAACCCCTCCAAGAGAGAAAGACAAAATGCAAGGGATCAGGAGCCTGCAAGAAAAAAAGTCTGTGCATGGAAACAGCAGAGAAAGCATTCAGAAAATCACTGCTGAGATGACTTTGAAGGACTTTGACGGTCAATTGCCAAAAGATAAAAATCACATGCACGAACCACATGCAGCATCAGTGTCACTTGATGTTGCTCTTTGCTGTAAGAACTTGACTGTGCTCACCTCAGCTCAGGGGTAAAATAACAGCAAAGGCAGCCAAGTGCCTGTAGTGCTCCTGGGAGAGAAAGAAACCTGGAGGAGGCAGAAGCACAGAGAGATTAACAGCACTCAGAATGAGAAAGCAACAGATACACTAAGTCATCTGTGAAGAAAGATGTGAAGCATCGTATTCCACTGTTTGTTTTCCCGCCTCCACTTCACCCCAGAGTAACTGACAGGGTACAGTGACTGGAGGCTGGGAAAGAAGCTCCTGTATTGAACTGTCTTTGTCTTTTTTTTTACACCATCTCATAAAACTGTTTTGCAGTTTTCAGTGGCTCTTCATCGAACTACAACATCTGAGACCGTAATGTCTGATGCTGTTTTCACAGTGGATGCTCTGAGGCTTCATTTTTCCATTTCAAATTCCTCTATTATTCTAATTGACTGTGGAAGCATTTGGCTAGCGAGCAGAAGATTCATTCCCAGCTCCAAGTTTCCCGATAAGGCAACTTGTATCATTTAACGACACCAGATATGTTTGCTGGATTTTTTCAGGGTAGCTGGTCTTAAAGAAAAATCGCTTGACATACTGGAGATACCAATAGGTCAGATGGGATGAGGATATTGATACCATTGTCATGTCTGGATGAATAATTTGAAGATACAGCCAGCAGTCAGTTAGCGTAGCTCAGCACAAAGTCTGGAAACAGCTGGCCTGGCTCAGTCCAAAGTTAACAGAATCCATCTACCTGGACTGTTTCTTGGCTGGGAGAAGTCCAGAACTGAAGCACCAGCGAAACAGTCAATTGTTTTTTTTACGCTCTGGATTTAGTAACTTTTAAACAGAGCCAGGTTAGCTGTTTCCAGTCTCGGAGCTAAGCTAACTGGCTTTTACCTGCAGCTTTCACATAGCGATATGTGAGTGGTATTGACCTCAAGGTCAAGCTAGAACTACCTACTTTGTTTGGGATTGGTCCATAAATTACTCCATGGCGTGGTTTATGGTACCATCCGGCAATATCAAGGTTCTACGAGAGTTTGGGTCATTTGTTTGTGGTGAGCACTGAAATCTGATCATTTAATTAACATGAAAGAAAAAAATATTTTGTGAACTGGATTTGTATTTTGAAACCTGGGAACTTAAGAAAAAAAGTCATGAAGTGACAAGACTTGCTGTAATAAAAAGAGTTGTGTCGGACCTGTGTGCCATGAATCACTGTCAGAAGTGCTGTCTGCTTTTTATCCTCAAAACACTCCGCAGAAAAATCTAAAAGCCAACCTCGGATAAACCAAATATCTTGTCCGGAAAAGTGTTGTTGCTCATGCTTTCCTTCGCTGACAGTGTGGACAGGCTGGAGCTGTGTTTTCCTCTCTCTAACTCCACATTTCACGACAGAGTCTTGGCTATGGGGCCAGATGAGTGGTGATGGATGAGCTGCAGGGGAACATTCGTGGATCACGGCACCAAACGCTCGGTTGGTGCCCTGGTTCCTCAAAACTATGGATCAGGGGTTTGAAATGTGAAAGACGTCCACTGACGACACAAATAATAACTTTTCTGAGCCTCCATCAAAGGATGAGAATCCTCTCAAATTAGACAGAAAGGGTTGAGCTTAAAAGACTCCACCAGTGCAGAAAATGCTTCGTGCACGGAGTACAAATGTGAGTGCAAACGTTTCTTCTTGATCTTAAGTATGTCAGCAAGTGTGTTTTGGCTAACCTTCTAAAAGGTGGGGTCAAGCGTGCCGTTCTTTTGTTCTGCTTTCTCTAAGCTCCATGACAAGACAAGTTTCCAAAACCAAAGATGAAGATCTGGGCTGGACTCCAAATAATGCTGCAAGTCTGCTGGCAGAGGCTGACCTGCTCTCATGATATCAAACAGACCCGGGCCTGTATTTAGACCGTTTCTACAAGTGTCTGCTTCACTGGAGAACATCCACTGGCCTGAGAGGACAGACAATTTAAAGATGACCCGAGTCGGAATGTACCCTGTAAAGTCATAAACACTTGTCTTGATCCTTGCCCTCTAAACCAGGCCTGTCCAGTCCTCAGGCCTCTAAGAATAGCAGCACTGATACAGGATCATTAGTCAAGTCAGATGAGTGTAAAACCTTCAAACTGATGTTACATGGCAACTGGTCTCAGCACAGCACTTCTCGGAATAAAACTTAAAAGAAGAGTTCACATTTTAAATATCAGTTTTACATCCAAATTATACAATTGAGCTTCTCCAGTGGAGCAAAGCGCTTTAACCCCAATTGCTTTGTGGATCTCTCCATTTGAGTTCAAGCATAAACCCGGTGAAGCTGTGAGTTTTTCAACCATTAAATACACATAAATCTCTGTAAAACTCCCACATGCTCTCAGAGTGGCCGAAAACTCTTCCAGCCAATAAATCAGCACATAAAGGGAGAGCACAGCGGTGGACTTTTACACACTTCAGCACATGACTTCCTGTTTAATGTCTTCAAACAGCTTACGCTGTCGTGAAAAAATATGGCATGCACAGTGAGTGGCGTGTGAATGTTTCACTTTGGTAAATCTGAGATGTATTGCTGTCGTCTCTAAGCTTACGTCAAACTCAGTTAACACGGGAGCTTTAACTATGTGGCCCGGCAATATCCTCCACAGACTGGACGTACTTTAACAAGTGAGTATCCCGTAGATTCAGGTATGAATTTAAACATAAACAATGCAACAAACTCCAGATCCCTCTAGGTTTAAAAAAAAAAAAAAATAGGTTGTAAATCACAAACTTAGCACAAAAAAGTATCTTGTAAGCCTGAGATTTCAAACCGGATCCAAGGAGTCAAATTAGGATCTTTTATCTCCTGGGAACAAAAAAGTAAATACACTTATTCCTGAAGGGATCAGTGCATTTCCATCATGCTTTATGCTGTTTATTCTTCTGTGGTACAGGAACTGGAACTTCTTTGTTTGTCTAAAACATCTTGTAAGATCGTAATTGTTAGACTCACACAGGTCTCAAATGGCCCTGTAGAAAACAGCTGAGAGGCACCTGGTCTGCTTTCCTCTGCCCAATGTAAAGCACATGGCACAGATAAGCTGTGTTTTCTGCAGTGACAATAACAAGAAAGATACAATGCACAGACTGTTACCAAAATGAATTCGTACACAACATCAAGTCCCTTTTTAATATAAAGTCGTAACCATTAGTTCTACAGTGGGCTCAAGATAACAGCAGACAAAGTGACAGTCACGATTGTTGTTACATGTTCTCTCATTCCACCAGCTTTTAGTGCAGAGGAAGCTGAAGCCCTCAGTGATGGCTGCTGTGTCCTTACTTCAGGGACCAGCACGGCGTCGTATATCATGACGTGAATGATGAGGGGCCTAGCAGCTCACAAGCTGCCGTGGACCTGGGGTCAGGCCGTTTGTGCATTCTACATAGGTCAAAAGGTCCCCTCACTGATCAGAGTGCCATATTGAGGGAGTCGTGGATGTGATTTACCCCACAGATGAAGAACATGCATGTGTGCATGTTTTAGATGGTGAAACAATGAGTTCATGTCAAAGAGTGAGAAGAAAGATGAGTAGAGACGCTCTATCACAGGGAACAACAGACGAAGAAGAAACAAAGGTTACCGGGCTCCATTTACTGTACAGTGACTGATGGAAGTAGGTCACAGAGGAACTGACAGCCAACATGTCAGCAGACAACTGTTGCATCTCACTGCACTTGTTGACTGAAATCCTGATTATGTAACACGGTTTTACATTTCAACTTAACTGTCATGACCACAACTTACACCAAGTTAAAGTGATTTTAACCCCATGCATGAACCCTGTGCACTAGAATAGTCTGATTATTACGTATTCACTAATTCGATCACTGGCGTAAGTCACAATAGATTGTTTTGTTTTTGTTTTTTTTTTAAACAAATTTCGTGTATCAGAGACCCTCAAGTACCTACAGTACACGATAAAAACTGTATTAGAATCCCTGTCTGTGCAGGACTTTGGTGTGAGGACTTCCAGCATGCACTTAATTAAAGAGGGAAGCCACGCTCGATAAAACATTGTCCAACTGGATACAAAACATTAACAGTGAAATAAATAAATGTGTGGATATATTTGTCAGTTTTCCTGAAGAAGCCCCCTTTCCTTTCAGTGACCTCATGGAAACTTACTTTCAGTCATTTTAAAAGTCTTGTCCTGTACATTGTTTCATCCCTGACGTGTGATCTTCACTAATTTGACTGTTTTACAGCTTCAGTGTGATTTTTGCATTTATTTCCGTACCTCCTCCAGCGCTATTTATAGCCGGACGGTCCCGCTGGGTGACAGCAACGAATACTTTGACCAGATATGGTTTCCTTCAGAGCCGCCTGCAGTCGCACTGCGCGCTCCGCTCAGCTGCAGGCGCACCACCCGGAATCCGAAGCGAACCAAAAAAAAAGCCTCCGCTAGACAAAACCGTCCATGACCCGCGGATAATCCTGAATTCAGCAGATTTCAGCGTGCTCTCACAGTGTCCTCCCCCGGTCCTGCTCGTCTCGCGGCGGGTTTGTGGAGGCTGAATCTCATCTCCCGCAAAGGGCAAAGTAAACTTATGAGGAGAGATCCTCCTCTTCCACCTCCTCCTCCTCCTCCTCCTCCTCCCCCCCGCACGGCTGCCCTGTCACTCCGGTGATGTCATGAGTGGAACTGTGTCCGATAATGGACGCACGGTGATGGCCGTCTGAGTGACTCTCCATCATCTAGTGTGGTAAACGTTAAACTCGATGCATCTTTGGAAGTGGGACTTTTGACCCACACAGTCCGTTTCTGGGCACGCTGACAGGATCCCTGCAAACATTTCATCCACTCGGCTCTGACTGCGGGCCAGTGATACAAGCTCTCGCTGAAACGGGTTCAAATGACATTCGTGTTGCACCTAAACAGCAGACCGAGACTCAGAAAAGTTTAAATGTTACTGAGTATAAAGTCACAGTGTTACAGAGAGCTTTTATATGCAACCTAAAAGATATGCTTGCACAATAAACAATCTCGTGACATATTACTGTCCAAAATATTCACTCTACTGCGCATGCGTAGCATTAGCCAACTGCGATCAAACTTCTGAGAGCTCTGGACTCCTGCTGAGACGAGGTCCGCAGTGCGACCTGATGTCTGTTCAGCTTTTCTATTTTTATTCTTTACAACTGTAACATCGCCACAACTGTAGCGAGCCTTACAGAAATACTTGATGTTTGCTTAAGGTCTCTTGATCATCCCTGAGTTCAGTCACCTGTATCCTCCATATCTGCACTGTCATTAGTTTTGATGCATACATCCTTTTCCACCTGTGGCAATGAACAAGTCACTGCTGGCCCTTCTCTGTTCCACAGCTTTCTTTTCTCTACCTGTGGTTTGCACATCTTTGCATTTTTTTTTCCTGGCATAACTTACCTGACTGACGAAAGGCTGCAGATCTTCTGTGTCCATGTTTGTAACCACATCTATTGCAGTTAACTTCTTCTGATCATCCTTTGGTGCTGCCCTTTTTGCCTCTGTCTCTCAAAGTGTTTTTACAGGTTATATTTTTATATGTCAATAGGCTGCTTCTCATTTCATCATCTCTTACAATACATACAATCTGTCACCAATCAGTCGTGCAGTTGTCCAAACAGTCTTTAGTTTTCCATCATGTTGTCACCTGGTGGTCTCTGTTGGTCTGTGAGCCTTTGTTAATAAAAAAAAAAAAAAAAAACTACAGCTATCCACTACATGTTGTGGAGTGAAAAGTACAATATCCCCCTCTGACATGTAGTGGATTTATGCAGTGAGCGTGATCAAGTCAGATTTCTGATTTAGTCTTTCTGGCAATTTGAGCTGCTCTGTCAGGATGAGGTGAGACGGCCGTTGTTATCCTGCAGGCGGATAAAAATCTAGAAAACCTCCATTAAAATGTGCTTAAGATGAAGGGAGGTCACACTGTCATGTAGGTATATAAAGGTATGGAAAACCGAAAATCCATCGGCATTAATTCTGAGGACATTTAAACTGCTGCCGGTAATTCCTTCCTGACATAAAGACCTACAAAACTGTTGCCATAACACTGGCTGAAAAAAAACAAAAACATTTTAAAGCTTTCAGTCAAATCCTTGTGAACAGCTTTTTATTTTGAACCAACACTTGAGATGTTACAGCTTAATCTTCTCAGAAGACGAACAAATTATACCATTAAACAAGGTGTTCCCATCAGTGACGCTGAAGATTAATGCAGTTAAGTCATCTCAGTTAATATCAAAACATACAAACAGAAAAGTAAGTGCAGAATGAGTCACACCATAGCATGCATAAGGAACAGCAAACAATAGATAGAAAATTAGGGAACAGAGTCAGAAATAGCACACACAGCAACCCATGCAACACACAGATGACTTCACTTGAAGGAAGAAAGAAAATATTGAAGTTTAAGTGACTTGTGGTTTGTTTTAAAATGACTGACAAGGGTAACATTCAATGGGGTGTAACGACTTCCAGATGTCCTAATTAATGAATTAGTTTTCAAGTCTTTAATCTCAGACAAAATAAACTTCTCAAAAAAAAAAAACATTTTTTAGACTCAAATTGAAATGGCCTTAGTTTGTGGCCTCAAAATGAAATGGGCTTCTTTAAAGTCTTTGATTGTGACAAAGATCCAGATTGCTGAAAATGAACCAAGGGCAGAGAAAGTGACCTCAGGTTTCCAGAGTTCACTGAGCGCTTTCACTGTTTTTAGAAAATGAAAAGAAGCAGACGAACAGCTGGTAGATCGACACCTGCTCGGAGTCATCTTGCTGGTTTACTTCCCAACGTACCTGAGAGGACATCCTAGGCTGCTGTGGACAGCTCACTGCCGATGTTGACCATGATTCTGTGAATCCAAAGGTCTCTGTCCTCCAGTGCAGTGTCCACCAGGTAAACTGTCAGCTTGCGCTCCCACAGCTCATCTGTTACCTCCGACACCTCCTGCACACTGTCTACCAGGGCAACCAGCGCCCGATCCTCCACGTGGTTCCTGAATAACATGCAGGCCTCCTCTGACCACTGGTGCTGCGTCACACCTGTGAGCGAACAGGAGGGGGTCAGCTATCACAATCATCCAAAGCTGCTCCACTCTGTGTTATCAAGGTGGATAACTGATGAAAATGGCCATCAGTTGCTTTACAGACAGATGCACTGTTACAACTAGGTTGGACAACAATAACAATTCTGATTTAACTCACCTGCCAGCTGTGCAGTGATGGCCTGAAAGGGCAAATGTCTGAATTCCTCTATCAGAGGCCGGAGCAGAGTACTGAGGACCAGCTCGTGTTTTCCGTGGTCCAACTCGTAGACGGAAACCAATCCGTTGGCCAGAATCCCCTTCACCTGCACGCGGTGCCAACTAGGTGAAGCAGGCATCAGTTCAGTCTTCATCCATCACACAATAACAACCTCTTTGGTTTTAAATATCATTCATCACTTCCTCACAGCAGCACAGAATAGACAGCTGAGCTCCCACAATCTCAAAGATACACACAACCAGTAAAGGGCAGTAATCATGATAATGCATTCATGTTATACACACACACACACACACACACACACACACACACACACACACACACCTCTCTCCCTGGTATATGTCAGGTTTGCATCAGGTGTAAAACACAATAATCACGTACTTCTTGTCTATTTTGGCAGCGTAGACCTCTCCTTTCTGGATGTGTGTAGCTGTGTTGATCTTCCACGTCCGGTTATAATAGAGAACCATCTCTCCCATCAGCACCACCAGCTTATGCAGATCCTGCCACTTCTGCAGCACGAAGTAACCAGGGTGATAGGCCACCGGCACAAACACATCCATATTCTGGCCAGGCTGCAAGAAGAAAAGGAGAAGAATGAATTGCACGTCAGACTTTGAAGATGAAGGCATTCTTTTTTACAGTTGTTCTACGGTCATCAGACATATCAAAAAGTGAGCAGATACTGCTATGGTTTAATGAGATTCAATGAACTGTGTCAAGGCTTATTTCACCGTAAACACTGCTTACTGCTACAAAAAGTGAAGTGTCAGTTTAGAGTCTGTAGATGCTGACTGCAAAGTTTTGATTTAGATTTGATCCACAGACCATTAAGCCCTCTTTTTCTTGAATAGAAAAGACAGACTGTCCATCTCAACACACCTGAGGGAGTTCCAGCAGGGGAGGCATTGCAAGTGGTTGCATCCCAGTTTCGGTGGCTGTATCTGGAAAAGATGAGTCCTCTGTTCTGTGAGGTCGTGTTGAGCCCTTGATGATGGAGTTTGAGACAGGGCTGTCCAGAGTCAACTTCACCAGAGCACCAAGACCTAGAAATTTGGAAAAAACACCCGAAAATTAACCTCACCTGTATTTCAAAGTCACAGTGCTTCAATACAAATCCATGAGAACAAAAAAGATCATCCTGTCCTGACACCTTGACTTTCAAAAAGGTTGGACCAGACCTGTCCATGCATACATGTTGCTGGTCACTTGTCCCTGACCCAGAATGCACTTTGTGTTCGATGTCTTGTGCTGTTACCTGTATCCACATTGCTGTTATAGCTGGTGACTGTATTGTTATTCTGTGTGACTTTGTGCCACAGCTCTGACTGGGCCAGCTGACGGTTGACACTCTTTTCCAACTCCTGACTGTCACTGCCAACGAAGAGATACATATAGACCAGCAAGTCCCCTTTGTGCTGGTCTAATTTCAAGATCTGAGGGGAGGAGAGAGAAAATAGAGAAAACAGATATTTGCCTTAACAGGCAGGAGTACACGTGTATAGTATAGCTATTGCATGTTTGTCATGCAACTATACGTTTACTTGAGGTATGTGTTAACTGGATGTTGCAGATGCTACAGTATGTTACCTTCATTCTACAGTCTTCGGAGCCTAGGACAGCATCCTTCAGCCACCGAACAGCCTTTGGGCTCCAGCCTCCCTCTGGAACTGCGAGGTCAGCCAGGCGACATTTGACGGCCTGAAGAGAGCAATGCAACACACACACGTTAGGTTTTCATCACTTTTGGGGACATTAAAGACTTAAATGTATTTCCTGGAGACGTACCTGAACCATAACCATTACTGTTACACACTTTAAACGAAACAGCAATTCACATGCGATGCATTCACAATCAATCTGCACCTACTCTCAGTTTTACAGTGTCCCCTGAAGTCATTCAGAGTCATTTCATCACTGCTGAATGTCAAAAAATGATTCAGGTTCAATAACATCACTGCAAGCACACTGACAGTCTGTCTGCCTTTCTTGTCCACAAATCAAAAACAGTGCGTATTTTTGGAAAAAGGCAGCATACACAAAAGCAATGAACAGAAGAAAATATGCTCCTCCAACCACTGGACTGGATGAAGATGTGTCTACTCCCACAATAGACACACACAGAAACAACTGACCTGTGGTGGGATGATGGTCAAGTCTTTGAGGAAAACTGGGGGGAACTCTCGGAGATCAGTGACTTCTACAGTTGCCGGGACACCCAAGTCAATGAAGACGATCTCCATCACTCTGTTGCCGTACATGTTGGTGATCTCAAAACAAGAGCAACAACACGTGAGTGGGTTCCACAGAAATATTATCTGGAACGATCTGGTCAACAATACAATATCCCAAAACTTTAAATGATAATGATGATTAATTTAAAGGCTTTAAGGCAATACATTTTAATGATTCTGATCTCACCTCCGCTCTGGACCACTTTCCTTTGTAGCGGGCTAGACAGAACTTGCCAATGAAGGGTCTGGACACCAGGGACTCAGATGTCACCTGGAGGGAACAATTATAAATTAAAAAGACAGAATAAGAAAGATCTTCTGCCTTTTCATAGAGAAAAAATACAGTTGTGCATGAAATCAAACACAGCATATCTAGAATATTTGCTGGTGTTTGTTGTTCCACAACACTGATAGGTGCCAAGACAAATGGCGGTTTTCATGAACTCTGAAGTCTCGTCTACCTGGGAGGAGAAGATGGCCTTTGTTTCCTTCAGTAACTTCCTGAGTCTTGCAGTTCCTCTGGAGGGCAGCTGGCAGTAAATGATACCATCTGCACACACATTTGTGACACACACATCCTGATAGGTCGCATTCACCTACAGGCAACAGAAAGATTGTTAGATACTGCAGGGGGGGGACTGATATCACCCTGTAAATCCTTGAGTACTGTCAGACATGACTGGGCACTGTTGGAGAAGACAGACTAGCATGAGAACAGAACAACAGCACCGCTCACTAGCAGAGCTGAACCAAACTGAAAATATGAGAACCCTCCCTACAGGCCCTTTGCATCACACTGTACATGTAGTTGGCACCATCATCCTTACAGTCAGAGGGTTGTTCACGGTCTTGTCCTGCAGAGCCTTCAGGCAGGTGGAATTGATGTTGACGTCATTGTCCTGCGAAGTGTCGTACAGCACTGCCATGGGTGTCTCGTTCTGTTGACACGGCTCTACTGTCTCCATCAGCAGGATCTTTCCCACTGCCAACTTGTCCAGGGAGGACAGCACCAGTGGATGGGAGCTGAATGCCTCTAGGCCTGGGAGAGGGGAAAAGAGAGTATGGGCTATTAGTGACCCCTGACCTATTGTGTGTTAAATATCAACTGGCTGACGTAAACACTTCGTCCAGTTGAGACAACTTTCACATCATACATTAGAACAAACCCTGAAGTCATTTCCAAATCTTTTAGGTACCTGCAAGTGTAACATTTGTAGCCTGGAATGGCAAAGAGAGGAAGTCCTGGTGCAGGACCAGCAGATTGGTCCCACTGGTTTCCACAGTGAGGCCGTAGTCTACATAGTATACCTGGCAAACAGACAGACAAAAGCTCTTTTGCTGCAGAAACACTGACCATTCTGCCGCTACCAAATATCTTCATCTGACAAAGTGAAAATCACCATAAGCTGTGTCCCAGCTCAGGGGGTAAATCCTCAAAAGTCTACATTTACGAACTAAATGCATCATGAAATGCTGAAAAGGCATTTACATCCCTTGAAATCTTCCAGGGATTCTGATTTATTGTGACTGAAATTAAAGGTTGATTATGACTGACATAAAACTATATCTTTAAGTAAAAACAACTTGACAACGAACAACAAACTAATTAAAGGAGTTACCTTGACCTTGCTAGGGGCCGTCACCTCTATGACCTGAGCTCTGGTCAGCTCCTCTCCATCCTCTCCCCTGACTGCTACCAGCTGACCAACAACAGGGTCAGACAAAGGACAGTGGGTGGAGCTTTGGCTATAGTAGCAGTGCATGGTGTCCTCCATGGTCTCCTGGGCATTGGAGTAGTTCTCACCTACATACCTGAACATGGAGACAAAGGCTTTTTGGTTCTTTTCAAACTGCACATGATAATCTTCAAAAACAGTAACCTGGATGTGCATTGACAAAATAAACACGGCAAACATGAGGGGATGTTCATATTTAATGATATATCTATTAATACTTTGCAAGGCTTTAAGAATAATGTGTGCCCCACCTTATAGTGACAGCATCGCTGCTCTTTACATCAGCAATCAGCACAGAGGGGTACTGCTCTGAGGGAGGAACCAGAGAAGGAGGCAACATAGGGCCAAGCACCTCCACATCAGAGGGAAGGGGGTGGCTTCTACACTGCCGGCTTTCTGGGCCGTCCATGGTTTCCATGTCTGTTCCACTCATGTAATACAGAATGGCCTGACGGCAGAGAAGTGCATCAATGGCACGTTGATAAATACAATTATTTTAAGAGGTAAGCAGGAAGAATGTCCCTGAGGAATTAAAGATGACATCCGTTTCTTACCTTCTTTTTGTTGTGTGGCACAGGGTACTCCACAGTGCATATATCCAGCAAAAAAGATAAGTTGTCCAGAATATGTTCGGGGAATGGCATCTTGTATGTGTCAATAAAGAGTTTGGGCAAAGCATGGGCCCACAGACCCTGACTGTACTTGGAGAGAAGCTCCTTTATTCTCTGACGCACCTCAGCCGACACAACGGCAGCAGGGGCTTTCAAGGGAGGACAAGGGGCAGCATTGGAGGACAAGGCAACCTTCAAAGGGGCGAAAAAGTCAGGGTCAGCATGGAGGGAGGAAGTCAGGGGAGGAGGGTTGGTTGATGGAGGGCACTTCCAGGTGGGGGCTAAGAGTGGAGTGGTTTTTTTGTGGCTGAGGGTAGTTTTGGGCAAGTTGTTATCTTTACATCCATCATTGGCATAGACTGCAAGATTGCCACATGGGGGCGGCAAGGGAGCAACAGCAGGGCTGCGGTCAAGGCTACGCAGCGTGACTGGAGACCACGGCTTGCCTGAAGAGGCAGCAACAGCCTGTGGAGGAAAAATGAAGGTGGGCCGAGCCAAAGGGTTTTGGGGGGAAACCCTAGGTTTGGGAACGGGGGAAGGAGAGACGGGGGTGTAAGGTTGTTCAGGTGTTGAAGGACAGGAAGAAATGGGTGTGATGGTGCTTGAACTGGTGGGTGACGCTGGACGGGCAGTGAAAGGCGTAGGAGGCAGAGGAGGGTAGATGAGGGAGCCAACCTGGTGGGTGCTGGAAAGTTTATCCACCTGTGAAGGCCAAGTGTGGGTACAGGTATTGAGAAACAAGAAACCTTGTACTTCTGCATTTGTAAAACATTTTTGCTCCTTAAAACCAAACAAAAACCTTTTTGCAGTCTTGTGTATATATAAAAAATATCAGATTATTTCTCCCCCCAAGTCAGATGGAAACATTACACTAATAAGGCTTCATAATACCTACTTTTTTTTGAAGGGTATTATTTTTTGTACATGTACAAATATAAGTGACTGACTCACCATACAGATGTGTGACCACTTTTCCAGATCTATGAGCACCTGAGGGTGAAGCGGCTGTTTGAACATGTCACTGTAGACCTCCGATAGTTTCGACATCCACAGTCCACTGCAGTATTTCCCGAGGAGCTGAGATAATCTGTTCTGCTCCAGCTCCACGCTATACCCAGAAGACTGCATGGGACGATTCCACATGATTAAAACTGAGGTCAGATTTTTCTTATCTAAAGTCACAATTCAAATATATAACAAAAACACAGAGAGTACGACATAAATTCCTTCAAAGACATGATGAAAAATGACTGCTATGACATCACTGATTGGGGTGTGGCAATGGAAATGACACACAGCAAACAGACAAAGGTTTCTGTACCTGGGAATGGTTGGGTCGGACAACTTGTTCCGGAGGTTTCTCTGAGAAAAATTGTGCAAAGGAAGAGTGTGAACAAGTGATGATTGAAGTGAACTGATTTTTGTTTTGCCAAAGTTGTCCAATGTTGATACACAGGTCTGCATGTACTCCCCTTTGGAAACCTCTTTGGACAGTGATGGGACAATATAACATCTAAGCTGATCTGCTGGATCGTTATTATCAGCTATAAAAAGCACAACACACTGAGTTGCGCTATGTAAGGAAAATATTGGACTGGGACTCTGTCTTGCCACAATATTAACAGACAGTGTTTAAGCTACCTTAAAGTGTAGTGAGCTAAAACACCAGTTACTCTACATTAAATGAAGCTTTACTACTCTGAGGCTACCCCCAGAGAAATGTTGCAAGCAGAGCTACAGCAACATGGCAAGAGTAGTTTACTCTATCAAAGCTATTCATTTAAGACACGGACACATTTGCCACTACTTGCCAAACCACCGTAGACAAAGAATAAAACTTCTGACTCTCTCAGGATCAATTACTCTCCATTCTCACCCTCTGCCATAGTTCCATCAACTACATTAAAGCATGCGTGTCTGTATTCCCCTGAAGCAGAGATGTTGTAGGCATCAACCCTTGTGTGCACATCAGTGCAGTACTTGATCAGTAAAAGAGCTACACTACCCAAAAGCCCTGCGACCACCATGTTCACCGTGCACTGAGAAATGTAGTTAAAGTACTAATGCTACTGCCCAGCACTGTTAACAGACTTGTTAACTCCCGGCCTGTTGTGGCTGATGGACCAAAGAAAGTCTCAAAAGGGTGAAAAACACAAATATGACATTCAGAATACATTCCAGTAATGTGACCCCCCCCCCATAAATAAATGAATGATCTAATTATTAGAACCGTGATTTTCTGTTATGAAATTGATGAGGATACACACCAAGAGGGGCCCACATACCTTTAGGCTGCTGCTGCTTTGCAAAGCTCTTCTCCTCCCTGTTGGCAACATGGCAGTACTTCAAGCATAATGTGCTTCTCACATCAACAAGCTGTTATTCAAACATCCTGCTGCAGTTCTCAATACAACAATGAGCTACTGCAGGTTGGTGGTTTGGTTTGTGGTCCATTCTAAAATTTCTCAACATTTTGGGCTGGTTATATATCATATACTTGTATCAAAACCCCATATTCCAAAATATCATCCTGTCACTGCTAATACATTAAAATAAATTAGCAATATTTTAACATTAAGTACTACTAGAAAGTGGCATTAGTACTCGAACAATTTTATGCATATAGTTATGATTCATACAGTCGAAATACATAACTTCCTGAACATAATACTGTAGAAGAACCAGGTTTAGCTGCACATTCTTTGTCTGCATGTGTACGTTCACCTGTTAAGCACAGCACAGTGTTCTACAGGTGGTGGAGGAGCCGGCGGTCTGCGTTCAACAGGGGTGATGGATCTTAACCTCTGATCCAACTGCCTGATGTTTGGGGAGAACACAATCAAAAACGTTGGTCGATTGTTGCTTTTAAAACTCACTTAAAACAAAGCAGAGATAGAGGAATAACTTCTATTAGACTCTTCATAGCATTACACAAACACCACTTGGGTTTCCTGACAACTGAATAAAAAAAGACTAAGTGTGCGTAATCTCTTGATGAAGACTGTGATGCAGGTATTGTTCACCTGTAGTCTCCTGAGGCGCTGAAGCCTCTGTGGCCGCCATGGGACTTTGTACGGTTTGAAAGCCAGTTAGAATCACCACCAGCTGACGGTTGGCGGAGAGAGGACCTTGGCCTCACTAAAAGCATGGAGAAGGGGGATAATAGGTCAGTGAAAAAAAGGAGGTGAGATACATGGACAGGGGTTTAAAATGTGTTGAATATGAAGGCCTTGCAGAGACAGTGGCCTGGTGCAATTAACAAACCTGAGTGTCCCAAGTAACAAGTGTCTCTTACCACTGAGCATGTGAGGCTTGGAGACTTTGAACCTCATCCTGCAGTTGATGACTTGGGAGCAACCAGACTTCTTGGAGCTCTTCTGCTTGGCCACCAGCTCAGCAATGTGGGCTGTCTCTTGGCACACTGTCGCAAAGCATCTCAGCTACAACGCAGATTTAGTAATAGTCTTTTTTATGAGTTTCTCAGTCCTGTGATGCTATCTGACCCAAGGCAGTGGCACAATGAGCCCATGGCCAAAAGTCTTGATGAATTACTTAAAAAAAAAAAAAAAAAAAAAAAAAAAGCACTCACCTCACCGCTGTGGTACTCCAGGCGGACTACAGAGGGGATGCTCTGGAGGTAGTCCTCCAGTCTGGAGTAGCCCAGCTTCTTGAGCGGGATGCTCTCTCCGCACAGTGACCGGTACTCTGACTGCAGGCTGCTCACAGACACGCCGGCCTTGCTGGACTGGAGAACAGACCTCAACATTTTCTTAACAGACTCACTGTCCGCCATCCTGGTAAATACTCACTGAAACAGACACAACACAGAAGTAAAAATCGGCAGGGGAAGAAATGCAGTACATCAGAAACATCTGAACTAACTGACTTGGTTCATATAAAAGGCAAAGTGTGTGTTTGTCATGAGGCTGTACAGTTTGCAGAGTTCAGAACATAAAAACCAGAGCTGAACGTGAAGGCCATGTAGAAAGAGACACGCATGCAGCATCCACGACACAATACAAGCTGTGGTGGCCAAACCCGATGCTGAAAAATGTGTTTCAGCAGTAAGATTAAAAACTAATTATTAAACCACGTCATTTTGGAGGATAGACTTGAGAGTTTGGGCTTCCCCATTCAGTTATTCTCTCCCCAAAAGAAGTTGTCAAATGTGAACAAACATTCATATTTACTTCAAATGTATTTAACAAGTAATCAGTGACGAGACTACACGTCGAATAGATTTGCTGTCTCAATCTCAAACCAACATTATCAACAACTCATAAATGTAGGCATCATCTATCGAGAGAAGCGAGATTAAGTGTGTCTAAAACAATATGACAAAATTCAGTACCTCTATTTTCGGTTTAACGTTGACATCAAAATGGCGTCTGCACTGCGATCCGTGAAATCTTGACATCCATTAACTTACCGGCCTCCGTGCGATCACCATGGGGACAATGGGCGGTGTCCGTTCGCGGACGTTAAGTTAGCGCTGAATTTGGCTGTTAGCCAACAGGGCCTTAGCTAACAGCTAACTGCCTGTTAGCAGCTAGCCGTAAAATAAAGTTTATTTCGACCCTCTCTTGACCTTTCACAAACCAGCAATATTTTTTCACAACGTTAGCTCAAATGTAGTGACAGATTAGTTTGTTTCCATGTTTTCCTTACCTGTAGGTTTAGCCTAGTTAGATTAGCCAAAACAACTCGGTCTTCTTTCGCCGCGTTTAAAATCACAAGTTGTTTTTTTTGTTATATGGCGAATATGCTGTGTTTAAGTGCTGTCGGAAAAGGTATTCAAACATATGCGCAATATACTTACACAGTGAATCAAACCAGTGCAGCTTTCAGCATTTTGTTTTTATTTCCAACTAAAGGCATTTGCTTGCTGTTTTACAGTTTCTCATTGTTTCTTAATAACTGAGTACATTAACTAGGCCTATGTTATATCTTCTCAGTAAAATATTAGTGTTAGACTTTTCCTCTGACATGTTGTCAGGTGAAGAGGATTCTGGAAACAAATAATATAAGCTGCACAAACTTTGCTAACCCTATTGAAATTACAGTAATTGAAAAATACCACAGTACTTTTACAACATGCAGATCCTCCTAAAGGACATGTTTTTACCAAGATCTGAATCTATGTCTTTTTAACAGTCTTCTGCTGGTATTGGTGGTATAACTGCAGTCTGTGGTGGTGACACTGATGCACTTTGGTGAGTCTGTGTTTGAGATGCCATGACCCAAGCCTGCAGCACTGTGTCTGACAGGTGAGATGACGATGTCTCCAGTGATGAAGATGAGGAGAGGTGATGCTTTCTGAACAGGATCAGACGAGGATTCCTTAGTAATGTATAAAACAACATCCAACGCCTCCTGGCCCGGCTGTTCCCAGGGGATTCTGGAAAATAGTTAAAAGTCAATCAACTTGAAGAGAAGGGAAAAGAATGAATGAAGAAACAAACATGAAAATAATAAGAATCATATCCTAACAAAACATTTAATGTTAGGATCAAACAAAACTGCATAAATGCAATAATGTGCATTTAAGAGATTGTTAAATAGAAGATACTTGTTTGATCACAAGCTTGCTGCATCTTAGATATGAGACAGGTGAAAGCTGTAGTCTTATAGTGGATGGTTGCTCATGTCAGAGTTCACAAACAGCAGGTCTACTGACCAGATGGCGTGTTGCCGAATGTGGAGTATGAAGACGCAGCATGTCTCTCCAGTTTGGTGGAGACCAGCAACTGGCAGAAACACACCATGACTGGATTGTTATGATAATGGTCAGCAAAGATCATCCCAATCCAAGTAATGTAGCCTGGAACATGCAAGAAATGCTGTTAGATCCACTCACCATATATTGGAAATAACACAATAACACTAATAAATCCACCTCTACCGCATAGGGCATTTCTTCAGGTATCACACTAACTTTTTCATCTAAAACACACAGGTAACTCCCCTGATGAGCTGTGAAATGCTGCCATCTGCTGGAGAATGTGAATGCAAGCACGCTAACGCTGGTATTAGAAACCTCTGTGATGAATGAAAGTCTTAATCTGTGATATGACCCTAACGAACCACAGTATCATCAAATAAAATAGATGATGAAATCAGATTTTTTTTGTCTCTTATCCGCCATCACAGTATATTAAAAAAACTGAGATTTGGCTGTGATGTTTTATGTCAATAAAACTAGAAATCAATCTTCTTAATTCTTCTTCTTCTTCTTCTTCTTCAAAAACCCCCCTTTTATTTCATTTTTTGTCTCACACATGTCTCGGTTGACCTTAAGCTTACCGGCATCCATGCCTTCATATCCTCTTTGCATAATGGTCCGGTCTATGCGTGACACCAGCCATGATCCTGCCACAATGCTGCACAGCAGCCTCATTATGCAGTTGCCGATCCCCATCACCACGTTGTAGAAAAAGAAGAAGTAGTTGAAGCAGTGGAATGCCTTCCTGAAGAGGAGGAAGAGAAAGTGTGACTTCAAGTTAGTGCACTGTGCAGATTTACTGTGAAATATATTCACTTGTTCTATTAACATTTGACATATTAAGAGGATTTTCGACACTGTAAAACACCAACACGAATTGTGTACGTGCTTGTTTCAGCAAGTCATTGAAGCTGTTTTATGCTGGTTGGTAATTGAGAAAGTGCAAGTTTTATGACTTCAGTATCTCATTTGACCTTTATCACCGCTCTGCATATGCCAGCAAAAGAGGACCTTTGTTATCTTTTGTTTTATGGTCCACAGTTACATAATATCTATATTGAATTATAGCCACCTGTTGTTGAGAGCCAGGGGTTTTTCTTTATCAGTGGGAGACATTTTGTCCTGAAGGAAGAAGATCTGAACCAGAGTTATTTGGACAACCACCAGTGCGATCACCAGGCTGATGGTCAGACTGAGAGACAGGAGAAATGAAAAAGATCAGTGAACCAATGTCTGTCTGTCTGCCTGTCAGTCGAACCGTCCATTCAAAGCAGCCTTACACTATGATTCCCAGGTTGGCGAGCATGTTCATTGTCCTGCCATGCTGGATAGGAAGAACCAGCGCATAGGCTAACAGCAGAGCAAACAGGAAGTGGACAAAATGGACAATCAGGTAGCCTAAAGAGAAAAAGCAGAGGAGACATCCAATTATCTTACTTAATCTCATGCCGCGTGTATTTAAGTCATGTAGTGGGACTGTGCCGCAGCTGTTTTATCATTTTTATCGTCCCCTCTCAAAAGTATTCTCATCTGTGTGAAAGGACAGTAACAAATATGCAAATCCATGCATTGGTCACTATCAACATATGTAATGGTTGAGTTTCTCTGCAGGCACATTTAGTAATATTACACTGAAAGGCATCTGTGGTTTTCTGGGGATTTGATATTCACTTGTGGATCTTAGCTGGATTTTTGTATATGAAGAAGTACTTGTACCATCATCGGACACTAAAGCTCTCCACTGCAATTCTTTCAGGCAGGTTTGAAGGGTGTGGCCGGTTTTCTCAGACTGACACCTGTGACCTAAATTGCCTCCTTTATATTGGCTGAGTCACTGAAAAGTTAGTTGCTGCCAAGAGCTCTCTGTTAATGAATACTTTCCCTAATGCCCTTCACAAAGACTCTTGAAAACGTCCCACCGATGGCATCATTTTGGAAATAGCAGGAAAAACATACACTGGGTTCAGACCCATAACATGCACATCTGTTCAGCTGCTGTTTTGCACATGTCAGTTCTTAATGTTTTCAGAAGATGAGTCGCTTACCCCACAGTGTAAACGCTATTTGCCAACCAGAGTATCTTGTGATGGAAGCCTGTGAAAATTCAATGAGAAAACTTGTTTGTGCATTCATAAAGTCTGTTAATCAAACGTGTGTGTGTGTGTGTGTGTGTGTGTGTGTGTGTGTGGCCATATGCTCTCATACTCAAATGCACGCTCACACATTTCAGACTCTCTGCTTTGAGCTTGTTTCTATGCACACAATTGGTAAGATCCTGTTCTCCAGCGTGGGAGCCTCATTCTACCAGCTGAGGATCAGAACCAAATTGTGATAATTATGAAGTGTTTTTGCTTAGCTGTTGGGGTGCAGTGGCCTTGTGGTTCACAATATGAGGAGCACATTTTCCAAAAAAAAAAAAAAAAAGGTGATCAAACACTGGTACACACACATCATGACGTAAAACGCTGGGGCCAGTCTCACACTTATGAATGCTGATTTTGAGTCTCTAGTGCTAAAATGAAATCTGATTTTCCCTGGAATCGTTCGCCATCTGCTGAATGTGTGTGTGTGTGTGTGTGTGTGTGTGTGTGTGTGTGCGTGCATGTTACTCACTACGCTGATAGCGGAGCTAGGGTTGTGAAACTTCTCAGGAATAAACCCCTTCTGCCCTTTCCACAGCCTCCTCAAGTGTTTTCTGTGGTGACAGAACACCATGTCACTTATCTCTCGGAGGTAACTGCCTGGGAAGTTTCATCTAACATCCCATAAACTACAGTAAATTGGTTTCTGTAATGTTTTCACATATATTATCCTTCCAGACATTTGAAATCTACATTTTTTACCGAGTCTTTCAAAGCATTTTGTACATTTCAGGTATTTTTAAGTCTCTTACCTATAACACACCAAGACATGGAAGGTGTAGGCTACAGAGTTGAGACTTGCAAAGATGGTGGTAGCAAGCCAAGACTCTGGAAGAAAAGAAATAATGATTAGACTTTACTTGACTACACACTGTCTTGACCATCATGAATAAACAAATGATTGTGTCTTCGCTGTCCACTCTAATCCATGTCCTTTGCCTTGTGTTGAGGTTGAGGCAGAGATCATCTTTCAGTTCCAAAAAAACATGACCAAATATTTACATTTGTTTAATTTATCAGCGTGTCGGTGCAGAGATGATTTGGTAGCCTTTGCTTATCGGAAATGTTTGTGTACGTGTTTCCACAGCTTGTCTAATGTTCATCATTAATGCGACAGACTGCAGACCAACTCACTCCTCGCCACGTCTATGAATTCTTCCAGTTGCAGTATCATGGTGTCCAGGGCTTCAGTCTGGTTACAAGAAGTATCCAGATATTTTAGTGTGTTCTTCCAGCTCTCTATTCGGTCAAAAGCCACATGACTGAGACTGTAATCTGCCAGGGTCACCTAGAGAAACGACCAGAGATCAAATGAATACTTGCAGCAGAGGCACAGATAAGATGTTTGTGCCACACTTTAGAGATGTGTTGCTGTACCGTGTACAGGCCAATGAGAGATACAACAGCAGTGCCGATGATCCTGTTGGGGAACTTGAAGTAGGGGTCCCACTCGTACACTCTGCTCTGGAACCAGCTGAGGGGCTTACTGCACAGATACCACAGATAGTGTATATGCACTGTCTGAAATCTGCTACTGTCACGAAGAGGTTTACAGGGATTGTCACGGCTTCATGATTAACATCCAGTCAGAAAGACATCAAAAATCTATCTACAATTTGTTGCAAACTGGTTAAAACTTGCAGAAATAGCAGTTCCCTTAATAAGCAATGGAAGTGAAAATTCCCAATTGTACAAGGAACACTGAAAGCAGCGCACATCTGCATGAGCGTGTATTCTACCTGTGTTTAGGTATTTTCCTCAGCAGCCTCTTAACATGCTGCACCTGGTGATGCCCAATCAGGTCTTCATGGTCCTGGAAGCAGATTCAGTTTATTATCCAGAAAATTCAAGAAAAACCAAACAGTTCTATAATCACTGTGGACCCCACTGTACAGTGAGTTAAAAAAAATGATTTCCGAGTTTTTTGGGATGCACACTCACATATTTTGATGCGCAAATGTTTATGACAAAAGATAATAAAACAAGACAATGAGTGGAAATAAAAGCAAAAAAGGGAGAGTAAAATGCAACAGAAAAAAATATTAGATGTTCTGTGAAGCTTCCCAGGTTCCCTCTTCCCCTGTGTGTCCTGTTTTCTCGTCTGCCTCTGTGTGTGTGTGTGTGTGTGTGTGTGTGTGTGTGTGTGTGTGTGTGTGTGTGTGTGTGTCTGTGGTTGCGTGTGAGCGTGGCTTCCCTCCAAGCTCTGCTCCTCCTGCACACCTGCCATCAGTCACCTCTCTCAGCTTACACACCTGTCAGGTCGTCAGCCTTTCAACATATCAGCCTCAGCTCTCCACACATCTGGTGCCAGGCTGTTGCCTCAGTGTCCGCGGTGCAGACATGCTCCAGGCCTCTCTGGTGAAAACCGTCCTTTGTGCTTTAAAGCTGGATTGTACTAACTGTCTTTTCCTTGTGCTCGGTTAAACAGTTCAACTTCATCTGACTTGCATTCTGTGTCTGGGTCCATTTTGTGAACTAAACTCTGACATTTTTACATGAAATCCTACACAGCCTATAGATCACTGGGTTCTACCCACATGGAAGATACACAGCAAGGATCACTTCATTGATTTTATGAGTTAGGCATGCTCACCTCCTCTTCCAGTTGCATGCGTATTCGAACAACTTTGACCAGCATGTAAATGAATCGCCCCAAGAGGAAGATGAGGGAAAGGATGCAGGGACACTGGACGATGATCTTCTGGTATTTCCCCAGAATCTTGAAAATCATACACACAGTCATTCTTCATTTTTTTTTCATCATTTTTCAACTAAATATCTAATAAAGAGGCAACTCTTCATAAATCAATATTAAGTAGAGCCTAATTTACTGGGCAGAGATGGGTGGAGGAGGCTGGTTGCTTGACCTATTACACTAGCTTTCATCATGGCCTGAGTACTCACCCACCTTACCACTGGGACAGGTGAATGTATCCCAGGCTGTGACAGTGATCCTGCAAACAAGCACAGAGACATGAAATGCCTTTTCTGATTAAACCCATTCATCTGTCCAACTACAGCCCAGCTTCTGTTATAACGTGGAAGTGCTTTCATTACTTTATAGGAAGGAACCATCCTATCATTTTCTTTTCGCATGCTTTCATAATGTTGTTTCAGAGTGAAATAAACATCTTGCTGCACTAATCCACACTGAGACATACCTCTGCTGTGTCTGAATATATAATATGAATGAATGTTTACCAGGACACAGAGTAGAGTATCCCCAGCACTGCCCCTGCTGCTCTGAAAGGTGTGGACAGACAGGCAAAGAAAGGGAAATAGACCAGGCCCACCTCTAAAGCTCCAACCAGAAACACTATAGCTGAGGATCATAATCAGGAAACAGCACGAGTCACCATGTTGTTTTGTTTCTGCAGTGCAAACAGGTTTGAATATAGAAACAGAAGAGAAAGTGGTGAGAGTACCTCTGGCCCAGGTTGGGACAGTGAAGGGGATGTAACCTTCAGAGAAGAGCAGCAGGACGCTGGAGGACACGGCACCAAATGCAAACCCATAGGACCAACGGTTACTGAGGCTGCCTATAGTATCCAAAGGCCTGCGGCACAGTAATGACAAAATAAACACAAACAAAGCCATATTGCTGATAAGTAGCCGAATAAATATTAAAGGGAGTATAGATAGATGTTACATACTGAAGTTAAAAGGCTGAAGGACCCTTTGATTGTGATACTGATATAGCTGTTTTACAGTTATTATCGCTGCTGTTGACTTACACCACGATGGCAAAACGTCCGTCCAGGAAGGGCAGTCTGTGGTCGATGCCCAGGCTCTTGGCTCTTTTCTGGAGGAATGAGAGCACCCCAATGATCAGCACCTGGAAAACAAGAAATCAATGCGTGATATATAAACAAACTCCTGTTATTCTATATCCCCAGACATGTAAGTGAACACAAAAACAAAAACATTTTCCATACTGGTAAAAAAATAAAAATCCACATGGCAATATGTTATTACCACTGCTACTACTACGACATTCCTGTTTTCCATTCTGTCCAGTGAAAATCTCTTATCTCCAACTTTTTTTAATTTAGGATTTCTCAGTAAATTGAGTGTTTCTGGTGGAGAAAGTTATGCTTTTTCTTAAACTAAGTAAACCATTTAAAAATTACCTCAAAAATACATCAGTGTCTAGGCTGAAAACAGGGCTGTTATTTTTGCCTCATGAAGAGTGGACGTTTTAGAGATACATGATTTTGGAGTCGTCTGGGGACATATTCAAAGTCCATGTTAAATAGATGGACAACTCACTGCTGGTATGATTGAAAGGTGCAGGAAGAGGTCCATAGAGATTCCATTCTGACAGTCCTGAGCTGTGGAGTCCCTGGAGAAACAGTGCCAATATCATTTAACAGATCGGAAGCGTGAGGACACAAAGCAGGATGGGAAAGAGGGGAGCAAATGAAACTAAACAGAAATCAATGAGATGGACTGAGCTGAGCTGATCTAACCGGGTTAAAAATCCATCATTGATAAGCTCAGGTTCAGCTTTGCCGTCGCTCTGTCTTGATTCAAAACGGCTACAATCAGGTTGCTAATCTTAAACCCTGTGCAACATTTACAAAAACAGCTGATAATAAAGTGAAGTGCAGCATCGCGTGCTGGTAGCACTGAGCAGAGTATTAACAGTCTGTACTTACATGAGTTCCACTTGGTTTCTTATCATCACTGAAGTCTTAAAAGCTTTGCTTCTGCTCTGCAGTAAAGATTAAGGAAGTGACTGGATTGACACCACTTCTCCATTTCCTGGTTCCAACCATGTGACTCATACGATTGACCTTTGACCCCAGGATCCAACACTTCATTTCTCTCTGCTTTTTGTGTCCTCTCTCCCAGTGTGTCACTTTGTACCTCTGTCACCTTCTTACCTTATTATTTTGCCAATGCATTTGCTCTCTCTCTGTTTGTCGCTACCGCACACACACACACACACACACACACACACACACACGCCTGAGCTTTATTGATCACTGTGTTACTCAGTATTAGGAGTGTAAACATCTGGCTCTCAACAGAGATAACCAGTCGATCATTCACCTCCTGACTTCACATTACAAAAGAAAGGTTTCTACTTTCTCTTTTATCACCTCCACTGCAAAAAAATACATTTATTAGCTTTTTTTTTTTATTATTTTCATTTCTAGCATCTGTTTTACTCCAACACTGAAGGACCCTTTGCTTGTGACCCTTTAGTCTATTCAGACTTCTTATTAATGTCAGACTTAGTGAAATTTGGATTTTCTTGAATCAAAAAGGACACTTGTTTACCACTGATGGACTTTTTATTGCTCATTGCAATTACACAAACATTTAGGTGTTAGCTGTCATTTTAAAGATGCATGTTGGGTTGCTAATCAGCGCCTGACTGCTCATCTTAGCGGTGACATCATTCCCTGTGCAGGTCAGCAGCTCTCCTCTTTGGCGATCAAAATGTTCATCCTGGTTATTCTGCAGAGAGGATCATAGCACGACATGGCTGTGATTCATTCTGTTTTTAACACAGTAAATTGTGTGTTATAGGGATAAAGAGACGAGAATATCAGAGGACAGAAAACAGATAGAAGGTACTTTGTACAAAAGAAGTCAACAAAAGATGACATGTCTGTGTTCAGTGTCTCTTAAAACCATCCATACATGTTAAATTGTAAAATCTGTAAACCTGTTTTGCCGATGTGGTTGTCACTGAGGATTAAAAGTAGAATAATCTCTGAAATTTAGTGGTCTTTCATGATTTGGTCACCGGAGATGTGACCATCATTTTCTAGTAATGACCACCAGGCCACTGCCTGTAAAGACCAAGAGATGAATAATAGACTAAACTGGAAAGCTTCCAGTCATTTGAATCGACTGCTGTTGTCAGCCAATCAGAGATCGGCAGTGTGACTGTAAGGCTTTAAATTCATTTAGCACCAGGGGGCGGCTCTGCCACTTCATCCTCCATAGAGTCAGCTTGGGGTGATGCTGAGCCGACGTGTGAACGCTGTGAGAGTGAGGCAGCTGTGTGTACTCACTGTCTCTGGGCACACAGGGTACACTCGTTAGCGTAGGTGTTTCCATCGCTGCCACACACCGGAGCGAGGTTCAGAGGGCACGCTACAATCTCCTCCACATCAGGACAGATTGGCTGCCAGAGCACAAAACAAAAAAACACACAGGGTCTGGTGTGACTTACCTTCTGTCATCACCATCATACATGTTTAAAATTCCTTCAGTTACACACTTTTTATATATTCTTTAATCATACTCTCTCCTAACGTGAAAACACACACACACACACACACACACACACACACACACACACACAGTACTTAAGTCAAGATGCAGCACCTTTCTCACGAGTCCAGCATTCTTCTCAACATCTGTGAAGAAAGCAGATGACTTCTAAAACCATAAATGTAAAAATAAGCAACTCCATAGTTCATAAATTCCTGTTTATGTCTTAGCACAGAAACACAGCTGTCATTAGCATGCTAAACGGACAGTACACCCAGAGACTCCGATAGCATATATCTGATCTAGCATATCTCTATATTATTAACATACTATAATCCATGTTTGTAGAGATCTATTTTCACTCGGGTCTTTTCTTTTGATCATCGTCCAAAAAGTCAGATTAACACAACGCTGTAAGACAATGAAACACAAAAGACAGTGAACATTTTTTATAGCCACTGTATATTTCACTCTATGATCTACGACATCTCTCAAACTAGAACGCAGAAATGCCTCAAATTGTGCTTTTCCTTTGTTACCTGCAGCCACACAGATGAGCAGAAGGCCAAGAAAAACAGCTCTTCCAGTCATGATGCTGGTGGATGAATAACTCAGTGACAGAGTGACAGAAACCAGAGTGTGTTTTTACTAGCGATTGAACTGTGTGTGTGTGTGTGTGTGTGTGCGTGTGTGTGTGGGAACGCAGCAGGTGAAAACAGACACACAAACACATGCACGCTCTAGAAACTTATAGCACACATTAACACACATGCCCACACACACAGCAAACGCAGCTTTTGTTCTGTCATTAGCTACAAACTTCCATTTGACGAGTCCACGTTGGCTTCAGACACAACTGCTCCAACAACAGAAGTGCAAAAATAATCAAATCGCAAGCCTTATTTTTTTTCAAAATGTATGAATTTTTTATTTATTAATGCAAAGAGTAACTGTACACAATGAGTAACATACCCAAACAGCCGTTTAATACTTAAAAATGTAAACAAATAATAATATTGAGCACGAGAAGAGAAAAATCACCATCTCCCTGTCCTGCATTTCTCTTTATCTCACTGCTGTCTCTGCTGTTCAATCATTTCTCTGTCACATGCAAGCCGTCTTTCTCTGTTTCAAGTGTCAGACAAATGACTTAATGCAGTGGTGTAGCTTCATTTTGTCTGAATTATATCTGTGTTCCAGTGCAGACAATCATTTTTCAAATTTGTCATATCCAGATCCCTTGCGCCTTTGACACGACAGGCTATGAAGTCTATAAAGTGCTCACACTTAGCTGAGGGCAACTCTGACGCCCCACAGCAGTGATTCGATCTGAGATAACGGAAACCCTGCCATGATTTTAGATGACACAGAGCACCTGTAATGACAATCTGTCATCAATTTAAACCCTGGATATGATTTTTTTTTTTGGACTATAAAGCATTATAAGCACAACTCTAATTAACGTGGTCCCTGTTTGTGTAGTCTGGCCTATAAAGTACCTCAGCCTCTAAAATTTGAGTTGCTGACGGTACAGTTAACTTCAGTGTTGCAGCTTATTAATGTGGACGAACACAAAGATTAGAATTTGGCAACATCACCAGAATATAACAAAAACTCGCAGTCTGATGGAGACTGAATGAGGGAGAACAGATTTGACGTAAAATGTACTTTTTGCTCCGAGCTACTGACAACGACAGAGAAGGATTTCTGTAGGTGAGCAGATGGAAAAAGAAGTGAATCAAAGCACATCTTAAACTTTACAAAACAGTCGCTTCCTCGACATGATGCTGGTTGATCAAAGATACATATTCAGCTCTATTTGGCACAGATAATGTTCACTCAACTGGTAACGGACTTGACATCACAAGATACTGCTGCTACTGTACATAATGTCCACATCGGTGATGGCTCAGGTCTGAAAACGCACTCATCATGCCTTCACACAGGCATGTTACTGGTAAAGTTACCTCCTTTAGACCCCATACAAGCAGAGTAGCTGTAACATTCTTCTCCATGTATGGGAGCTACAGTTCCCCATCTGATTCCTCTTATTGCCATCCATAGATTTCCATCTTTTCTCTCAACAGAATCTGGATTTAAACTTACACATGTGTGCCTGTTATCCAACAACAGCGAAACACAATTCGGTCGTCTCCAGTCCTTTACAAGCTGATCTGAGGGCATGCTCTGGCACACGCACACAGAAGTGTTGATAGTCCAGGTGTGTGGCCCAGTGGAAAGCATGCAGTATATATTTCCAACGTTCACAAAAAATTGTCCAATTTCTTCAACATCTTCAGCTTTCTGGTGAAGTCACACCGGCCAGTTTGCGATGGTTATCCTGCGTCCACTCTGATTGGCCCTCAGTTCCATTTAAAGAGGGCAGGACAAGTAAGAACAAGCCAGCATTGTAGGCTGCATCATACAGACATCAAGCAACCACAAGATTTTTTTGTGTTTTTGACAATGAAGGACACAATTACCAAAAAAAAAAAAAAGAGAGTCCAAGTTTCATTCATCATCTTCACAAAAATGTATCATTTTTGTGCTTTGATGCCTGTTGGTATCTGTCTTATACATTCTTTAGCAGCCTACATGCGTTGTCGTTGTCTTTAAATGGAGTGCTCAGATTTCTCTCTCCACCACGATACAGTATAGGCACTGTGCTGGACAATGTCAAGGACAACGAGAACAACAAGTAAAAAAGACAACTTGGTTATCGATCTTAATTGTTATCCAAAGGGAAAAAAAACTCCACAGAGGTTAAGTTTGTCTACTAGAATTAAATTATCTTAAAAAAATCTAATTAGTAAAAATGAATATGTTGCATGTTTGTGACTGAAATCAACTGGATTGTAAATGCTTCTTTACCATCATTTGCATTATAAAACAACTGTGCTTGGTAACGAAGAGCGATTGAGAGGTTTGACCCTGATGAAAAAGTAGTCAGTCCATCGTTTAGTAGTTGGCAGTGAATGATCTGAACTTTTTGTTTTACGCTGTCGTGATTTCACGTCACAGAGTAGCACATACAAACATCCCACTGACTCCTGCTAACTACTTTTAGGAACGGGGATTTAAAAACTAGAGATATTTCCTTCCATCATCCCCGATGCTGTGTCCATTGAGTGGGTAGCAGAGCTACAAGCTTTCCAGTCTGACACAGCATTATAATCATGCTGTTGCTTCAAGTGTTCTGGGTCTTTTCTCTCTTTCTGTCCATCTAGTGAAGGAGAAGCACCGGTCTCCAACCCTCACTGGAATATCTTCTCATCTTAAATAGATCTATATATATATTTCTTGCATTGATTTGCATTGAGTTTTCATTGTTTCAGTGTCTCTCACAATACCTGCAGTCTCTGCCTTTTCAAGCTGTGCGCTGAAGTGCAGGTCCACTGAGAAATGATAACAATTAAAAAAGACTAAAAAATTGAAATAAAAAAAAAGGTTGACCATAGTCTTTCTCCCCCACTGGCTAGTGGTCCATATTTTCTGGGTTGGGGGATGGTGGGTGAAGCATAGCAACTCCCACTGATGGTATGTTGTGGAATCAGACGCAGCTCTCCCTGGTCTTGTTGTCTGTGAGGAAAGAGTTAAGCTGGGAAACGTCCACTACCACAGCGTCCCGCTTGTTCAGATGGACGTCTTTCATATGGTCCTCATCACTTTGGTCCTTGGCAAAATTTACAAACACCTGCGGGAGGGAAAAGAAGACGAGGGAGGAATTAGCCAAAACTAAACGCACAATCGAGTTAAGGTTAGAGCCTTGGGTGCACTTGCTTACTTGGTCTAGAGTTGTCTGGGAGACGGAGTAGTCTTCTATGCTGAGCACCTCCTTGTTCTTAGAGAGCAGGGAGAAGATGCGCGCGAGGGAGGTGAGGGAGGTGGGCAGCTGGTACTGCAGCATGTTGCGGTGTTTCTCCTTCAGCGTGCTGCCAGGAAGCTCCTGCTCGATGAACTCCATCACCGGCCGGAGGTCTGGGTCTGGGCCAGCAACCCGCAGGATGATGGTGTATCCATCACCAAATCTGACAAGGGCATGACAGAGCACGTTTCACTCACCTGAAATGTTTAAATCATTTTTTGTGTGTGTGTGTGTGTGTGTGTGTGTGTGTGAGAGAGAGAGACTTTTTGAGAAATGCTATTCTGCCGTGTATTCCCACCTGTTTTTGAGATGTTGCACGCTGCCCAAACAGCGGAACCTGCCGTTGACCATGATGGCCATTCTGGTGCAAAGTGCTTCACACTCCTCCATGCTGCAAAAAACACACAACACAGCAGGATGAGCTTGGACATGTAAGGGGAAATACACAAATGAACAGCAGTTAATGTTGTCTTGATGTATGATTCTACAGCTCAGTTCACTGAACAGATGTAATTCAGATGCCCGGTCTCACCTGTGGGAGGTCAGGACTACAGAACGCCCCTCTTTGATGATGCTCAGGATTGCGTTCCACAGAGCACGGCGTGCCTTAGGGTCCATGCCTGTTGTTGGTTCATCCTGTGAGCAGGAAACAACAGACACTCAGCTGCTGCTACAACCTTCACGAACATTTGGATCACCCTCAGAAGTATTTGTGTATGTGTGAACGTGTTTCTACTGACCAGAAAGACTACAGGTGGACCTCCTATGAGAGCGATGGCGGTAGACAGTTTCCTCATGTTTCCTCCACTGTAGCTGCCTGCTGACTTGTCCACATATTTGACCAAGCCCAGCTTTCGGATGCCCCACTCTGCCACCTAGTGGATGGGAAAATGTTTTCATGAGTGCCAACCATCCCATGTAATACCTCAGTTGACCACAAAAATAGAAAAAAGAGACTCTGAAAGAGGAACTGTCAGTCTAATTTTTATATAAAAGACCGATACAATAAGCCATTATTAATACAGTAAGCCCATGTATGTTTGAGTGTCCGTGTGTGTTTATTGCTGACCTCACAGACTTCCTTCTCAGGCACTCCCCTCAGGATGGCGTAAAACTCGAGGTGCTCTCTGCCAGTCAGCAGGTCGTTGATGGCATCAAACTGAGGACAGTAGCCCATGTTCTGATGCACCTCATCTATCTCTGTAGTTACACTGGAGAGGGTATAAGAGTATAATTAAGTTTTCTAGAAGGCAAAACATTTTAATTGTCTTGTATCATTGTCTTGTGCTAAATGCTGGGGCTGGCGTGCTTTATTCTGCCTTGAGTCAATATTTATTCAAAGTACCTTAATTACATCATTGATGCTAAGAAAATATCACGGTGACTACGTCTTGCCGGTCAGGCAGGCTGAATATATAATAATATATGAATTTTAAAACAAACCACTGGATGCATTTTATATTTTGTGGTATCTTACCTCTTGCCAGCCAGGTAGGCCTCTCCACTGGTGACCACAGAGTCTCCTGTCAGCATTTTAAAGGTGCTGGTTTTCCCAGCCCCATTCACTCCCAGCAAACCAAAGCACTGGAGGAGAAGAGAGACAACATCAACACTGGGAAACATTATGTTATCAGTTCAATCTTCTCTCTTACAAACATAATTTTAACATTACACAAACTGTTTATCTGCACTGAAAAGCCTGGAGTATGTTGTCTGTATTGTACCTCTCCAGGGGGGATGCCGACACACAGCCGGTCCACGGCTGGCTTCTGTTTCCGCTTGTAAATCTTGGTGAGCTGCCTGAGCTCCAGGATGTCCGACTGTCCTGCTCCGCTAAGGATCCTCTGTCGCTCTCTGGCCACATCCTCATCTTCTTCTCCAATAGGCTTCAGATGACTGGTGGATGACCTGCAAGGACACAGGCGGCAGAGGGAAGAGGGGTCACATTCTGGACAGGCTTATCGGAAAGGCTTTAGTTGAACCCAGAGGGAATTAAAATCCAAATCCGCTAAGTGTATTATTTCTAATATGACTTCTTAGTAATGGATATTTCATTATAAGATAAACTCTGGACGGATGATTTCTTTTTTTTGGTCTCGTTTAGATTTAAGTCTTATTCTGACAGATTACACATGCATTGAAGGTTTCGCCCACCTGGCCTTGATGCAGAAGCGGTACTGAATGAGGACGGTAATGCAGAAGAAGATCACACCCTCGATGGCCATCGCAAAGAGGTTCTTTCCCACCATGTCCCAGGCCAGAGGGGAGCGGAACCGGTTTTCACCTACAGGGACACAACCACAGCAGAGAACAGACATTTTAAACACATGTAGTGTCAAAACATTTGGTGAAAATGTACTAGGATAGATTTGTGGTAGTTGGTTGAAAAAAGTGGCCTGTAATTACCAAATCTCTCCAAAGCATCGGCCATTGCCTGATTCTTCACCATGTCAATCAGTCCTCTGCCCAGACAAAAGTGAGGGAAGATGAGGAACACGTTCTTCAGGATATCGTTGATTCCACCGATTTCCTTCAATGGGAATAAAGTCGATAATCAATTATAAGAGCTACAGCATCCAATCTCAATTATTTCTTAGTTTGTATTCAAGAATGTCTCTTTCTACACATTTTTCAATGAACAGTCATCGTCATGAAAGTGCCTTGGAGACATTATTTACATTGCTTCCAAACAGCTCCAGTACAAATGTGGAGACGCTGCCATTGATTCCTATCAGTATGTTCACGCTGGTCAGAACCACGTAGGCCGTGCTGGGGATCTTGAAGAAGAACGAGGCTGGGTACATCAGAGGGGTGATGGACCATCTGGGAAGATAATTTTAGATGAGAAGGGGTTAGAGAAACAGAGAAAATAAAAGGAATGAAGAGCCAAACAAACTGAGTGTGTCAACATGTACCCGTAGAGCAGCAGCAGCAGGGCCAGCACAGGCAGATTGGTGGAGGAGACGTAGGCGTCTTGTTGGAAACATACAAAGATGATGATGACCAGTGTGGCTGGGACGATGTAGTTACACTGCAAGAGAGGAAGAGGAGGAGGAAGGTGAAATAGAGGTTTCAGTAAGTTTTAAGATGTAACATATTATGTCCTGATATATTTGGACTTTCTTCTTATAATTTTTCATATGACTGCAATGTCTTACCATATCCCAGACGAAGTTGGCCAGCCAATAGAGGAAAGGCTGCACTCCGCTGATGAACTGCATGTGTTTGGCCTTGTTCACTCTCTCCTGGATGAGGAAGACCACAAAGCTGGCAGGGACGAAGGACATGGCAAAGATGACGCAGATGGAAACCAGCACATCCACTGATGTTGTCATCCTGAGAGCGGGAGAGCAGATCGAAGGAAGCAATGAGAAGTGATGTCTCTGAGAAAAGGTCACAGAAATGTTAGAATTTTTTTAAATGTACTCCTGCAATAACAGTAATACTCACAGTGCGACCTGGGACAGCTGCTCCTTGGTCAGGTTGAGCGGGTGATTGTATGCAGTGATGCCAAACTTTGTGGGGTCCTTGTCGGCTTGCAGACTTGCCCGCAGGATGCCATTGTTCATGACATTGAGGAAAGAACCGATGCTGTGCCAGCCCTTGTTGTTGAACCAGATCTGAAGAGAGAGGCAGGCTTTTTAGTTTCTGTAACCTCAGAGGACCTGCAAAGCAGGCTGGGAGTAAATTAGTATCTTCATGATCAGCTGAATGCCAAAGTCTCCAAGAGAGTAAAGATTATAGCATGCCATAAAAAAATATATGGTCTCCCCTCTGTGTGCTGTCCCACTTTAGCTTTTGTTTTTGTTTCTTTCCTTTCCTTTGTTTCCAGGTTTTGTTCTTTTTATTTTATTCACTTTAAACTATTTTGGATTTGTGGTGGAATTGAAGCTTATTCAGTTAGTTGCTCTGGACAAAAAGCATTGCCTACATGCCTAAGGTGTGACAATATAATGTCAAAAATTATGGTCTGTCATCAATGTTGTCCTCAACAGAGACAAGTTAATACAAATTTATACGAACACACAGTATGTATGTATGTGCAATTCATGAATGAGAAAGAAAAAAACAAAAAGAGCAAGAAATGCAATTATTATGCAATCAAACTACGTAATATAAATAAAGTGAGTGGAGCATACTGATGAAACAAACACATGGGCTTGACAAATTTGGTGAGGAAAGCTGGACAGTAACATCCGGAGCCACGTGCTGTTGTATAACCAGTGTGTGCGTGTGTGCTAACCTTGACGTTATTCTTGGTGTCCAATCCTTGGATAAAACCTGAGAGACTGTGAAAGAAACGATCTGCTGCAGTTCCCTGGAGGGTGGGTGAGGCAGAAAGAGAGAGGGTGGGAGAGGGGGAAGGTTTTCTTTAGCACTTAGGTAAACTGACACTGTGATAAAGTTATACAGCGAGACCTGATACGGCAGTAATTATAAAAACATCTCACCCTGACTAACTGCAACCACGGTCGTACAATCTACACATTAATAAGCTTTTCTTGTGCATTAGTTTGGTGCAGTATGTAAAATACTAATGTAGTGAAATCTCTTACTCTATCCAGGTGGAAGCGTCTCCTCAGCTGAGCGATTGCATCATCGATTTCATCTGTGTGGGACAGAAGCTGAGAGCTCCTGGCGCCAAGCGAGAACCCACCATATCTGAATAGAGAACAACAGTTTTACCATCAGTTGAGGACACAGCAGAGAGGCACTCGGGTCAATATTATTGACAAATAAGCTCAAGACGGAAAATGTCTGATAATGTACCTGAACTCGTTAACCCAAATCTTGTTCTTCAGGCTGTAAGAGAAGAAAATAAATTACATTTCAGTGCTTAACGCATCCTTATTATTACAATAAACGAGCACAAATATCAGTGTGTCACACAAATGTGTAAGATGAGTGTTACCTTTTGCCGATGATCTGAGCGTAGGTTTTAACCAGATAGTCTGAGATGTTTCTGCCAGTCAGATTCTGAAGAGTGTCTGTGTCACTGATCTTCATCTGAACACACAAACAGATAAAACACTTCTTTAACATTTATTTTTTGTAGCACTACCGGTTTGTTTGTATTCGCATGGGAAAATGAGAAGAAAGGAAGACGAGAGAGTCCTTGCTGTAAGGTTATCTTTCTCTGATCTTTACTTTTGTAACTTTGTATTTAGACTTAAGTTTTGATTTTTTAATTGGTTGGCATCATTAACCTGTGGTGGTGGAAGTCCGCCAGCCCCAGCAGGACACTCTGGAAGCATCCTCTTGCGTCCTCCACAGCTGCACTCACACAGGGGAGAGGGGTTCTCCATGGACCAGTTGCCTTTGTCAAACATGTCCTTCACACTTTGGGAGACTTGCGAGATCGACCACTCATCCTCAACTGCTGTACAGGGAGTGTCCCTGAAGTACAGAGATAAACAAGTTTATATTCAACTCCATTTTATGAATATGTGTTGACTGCATATATGTGAGCTACATATTCTTATTTTCCTAAGTGCATGAAAACTCACGGTAAGGGTTCTCCGTCCATGCAGCGTGTTCCAAACCCTGGGTTTTCTGTCAGAGCTCCCAGTAGTTTGCTGATGTGAGGGTCCTCAGGTAAGTCATTACTACAAAGACATAAAGAACCACTTTCCTTTAATAATGCATTTATTAGTATGCATAGTATGCAACACAAACAAACTATCACAAACTAATGAACACACTGCAATCCATTAATAGTAGGCTGACATTTAATATGGCTTAATCATCCGTTTCCAACACCATCACTCTTTGTAACTTGTGTTTTGAGCTTCACAGTTACTTAACGACTGTGGTGCTTCGCTTTAAAGCCAGTCATGTAATGTGAAATGTTGCCTTTTCTAAAAAAGATAAGTTGAAAAGAAAGGAGGAAAATGCAATATCTCACCTGATGAAGGTAAACTGTTCTCCATACATGCCAGGATGCAGAGCCAGACTTGGGTACTTTCCAAAAGGAGGAACAATCAGACTGAACACCAGGGCGATACACACAAACACCGCCGGGAGGACAATCTGCAAAATAACAGCATGACAATTTATTGCCACTAACATACATGAAAACTGACACACTTCACACTATTATTGCTTCCTTGTGAAAGGCATGAGATTGTTAAGCAACACTGCATGGTTGGTGCAACGCAGAAAGACCTATGCTGGCATCCTGTTTATTCGCAGTACATGTATATGAAAACAGCATCTGTATACCTGAGCAAAGAAGCCTTTCCTGGAGCGCCGAGCATAGAGGAACCGTTTCCAGAGTAGTGCAACAAACTGCTGTCTCTTCAGACTCCATCCTTTGACCTGGTACGAACCTTTGCCATCTGTTCCACTGAGCCAGTCGGTCTCACGGGATTCTGGACACAGACATGGCGACACACATGAGCAAACTTGCAACATGAAGCCTGTGTCCTGATTCTGTAATAGCATACAGCAAGTACTGTCTGTCTGTAATTACAATTTTACTGGCACAAAGCAACTGATTTCTACATTTTTTCAAACGACTGCACTTTCTGTCCATTAAAATTCTGAGACATATGCTTCCTAATATTCTTTGTATATTTTTGGTGAAATACATCTTTAGATGTAAACAAAGCATAAAAGCAATGATAGCAGCAAGACTATCATTGCACTGCATGCTGGGTAGTGCAGTTCTACCTGGGTCACCTTCAGAGTCATTGAAATCAAAGTCATCCTCTGTGAAAGGCTTCAGGCAGCTCTGATGGTCTCCAAACGCATGATGGCGACGAGTCCTGGTGGGCACCACTCCATCTGCAGCCACAGGAGGATCAACATGTTCATTGAAACTATCCCAGTTTCATGTCTTCTATTTTGTTTAAATATAACTGATTCTGCTAGTGTTTGTCTGAAATAAGGGTGTAAATCTCACCTGAAAGCTCAACAGAATCCACTCCACTGTCTTCAGCCACTTTCAGGAAAATCTGCAGAGATGGAAGACATACGATTAAAACATGGGCAGAAGCATGTAAACAATAAATGGAATAGGAGAAAAAAAACAGATGAAAGGCGTAAAAGCTCTTTACTGCTCCTCACCTCTTCCAGGGTGGTATCAGATATTCCATAGCTGGATATTGCCAGGTCAGTGAGCCGGTCATCCAGCTCATGGAAGAGCTCTACAAAGGCTCCGTCTTTAGCTGACTGGTAGGGCAGGACATAGGTGAGTTCATGGCCCAGGTCCTCAACCAGGCGAGCCTCAGGGACATGCTTGAATATCACGTTGGAGATGAGGGACACATCTGTAGGGAAGAAATTGGCCGAAAGAATGAGAGGTTGGCGAGAAGGAATAATACAACATCGACATCCTACAAAGTTAACTTAACAGGAATAAACTTGAAGCAGCCAATTAACAGTCAGTCTTACCAATCGTGGTGGTTTCACTCTCTGGTTCGCTGCCCAGACCAGCATCTGAACTGCTCTCTGATACACTATCCTCCTGAAGCAAAGTCAAAGAGGGTAAACAGTTAAATAAAGCAAGACTAAATACAACATCTCCTTCCTTCCTGATAATCAACTGTTAGCTGAGACGGAGTAATTTTCTATCCTGTTTACGGAAAATGTTGCTCAGTTTAACTGGATTATATGTCTCCGTATAAATATTTGTTTGCCTCCACATGCCTGCTTTCGAGAAACACTTGAAAAACAATGATAATGACCTTTTCTTCCTCTAAGCTAAAAAAATGACCAAAACAGAACATATTTCAATCTCTTTAACAACACTAGAAGTAAGTCTCTTTCTTGTGTATCTTTCAAAAACACATGTTCACAACATCTGTCTCACCTTCTCGGCCTTCTTGCTGTAGGAGACGGTGCTGGCAGAATTCCTGCAGGACTGAAGGGTCAAGTCGTAGTCTCTCTTGACCAGGGTCAGGTAGTAGCCTGTACCGAGGTGCGTCTTCAGGAAGAGCGAGGAGCCTACGCAGCACAACTTGCCATGGGAGATGATGGCGATGCGGTCACCCAGGATGTCAGCCTCATCCATGTGATGAGTGGACAGGATGATGGTGCGGCCTGATGGAGGAACGTACACATTCAGCTTACACACGACGCCCACTCATTGGCTTACACATTAAAAATATCAAATATTAAAAGGAACGAATCACTACGGTGACTGATAACCAACTATCAGCTGTATTTACCTTGTCTGTATTTAAGCAGCAGGTCCCAGATGCCCCTGCGAGCATAGGGGTCAACCCCAGCAGTGGGTTCATCCAGGATCACAACCTTTGAGCCCCCAACAAAAGCCAGGGCCACTGACAGCTTCCTCTGCATGCCTCCTACAAAGACAGCAGAAGAAAAAGTCAGAACAACTGTAAAACATATAAATATGTCCAATATTATCTGTGAAACCACATTAAGCTACATAAAATGCTAAATAATCACACTGACCGGACAGTGTACTGGTGCGAGACTGTCGTTTGTGAGGCAGTCCGACATCGTTCACAATTTGTTCCATCTCAGCCTTCACCTTCTCCTCCGTCAGGCCCTTCAAACGGGCATAGAACCAGATGTGTTCCTCCACTGTCAGCCTAGATTAGAACAGATTGCACAATTACCAAAACAAAAGAAGCTACAAGTACGCAAAGAAATCAGTTCTTGATGTCGAGATCTTGAGATGCTGAGATCTTGAATGGATACATACATGCTGAAAAGGACATTGTGCTGGGGACAGACGCCAAGGTTCTGTCGGATGGTACTCAGTTCAGTGCGGATGTCCTTGCCAAGGATGTAGGCTGTGCCAGAAGTGGGTGGAAACAACCCCGTCAGGATTGACCTATTAGAAAAGCAGACAGGGACACAACAGTCACCCTCAATCACCATTTCAACTGAGTACATTACTGACTGACGAGTATTGTGGATACTGCAAATAATGTGTGTATTAACTTACATAGTAGTGGTCTTGCCAGCTCCATTGTGGCCGAGGAAGGAGGTTATCTGTCCATTATAGAACCTCAGGGACAGTCCATCTATGGCCAGCTTGTTTCCATGGCTGTAGACCTTCACCAGATTCTCAATGTAAACACCTGGCTCGATGTGGCCCGGCTCCTCCTCAATGCACACAGCTGTGGATAAAATAAAGCCAAAGACGACAGCGTTTCAGCAGTGACATGAGCTAAGGTTTGAAAAGAAAGCGAGGAATCATCTATCTCCACTATCTGCATTGAGTTCATATCTGAAAATTCTTTCCTAAACAGAAAGACAAATGAATAATCATAATAATGATTATGATTGTACCTTGAGCATTGCCCTTCTTTGACAGAGGGGTGGAGATGTTCTTGTTCTCTTTCTCTCCACACCAGTATGTCCGAGTGAAAGGGAAATACCAAGACCTGGGGATCCCGTACTGACCTGGAATAGAGTGAATTGTATGTTTTCAGTCCCTTTTAAAACTCTGCACTATTTAACTGTACATCATTAGTTTTGCAATTTAAGGGGAAAATAACACAATTGTAGACTGTATCCATGACTCACCAGGGAACACGGCTTCAATGTACCAGGTCATTATTCCATAAAGCACAGCGTCAAACAGCATGAGGCAGATAGAGGTGGTCAGGTTGTAGCTGTCTTCCTCCAGAGGGCTGGCCAACAGGTTCGACCACTGGATACCCACCCCTTGTTCTTCAAACAGGGCAAAGTACTCACAGCCAAAACCGAAAGCCACAGGAGACAGCAGGCTCTGAGAGAAGAACAGAGATGCCAGAGATTAGCAGAGAGAAAGAAAATAACATTCGATACAAAATACTGAGCATTCGTGTATGTATTCATATGAGTATTATCAAATTGCTTCCACGCACCACTACAACTTTTGCTCCAAATCCCACGTAGTCTTGCCAGGCAACACACAGCACGTAGGGCAGGTAGAGCGTGAAGTATATAATGCCACCGCAGGCAGCTGCCAAGTTGGCACGAGAGAACAGGGTGCTGATGAGGAAACACTGCATGATGGTCACTACGCCGAAGGATCCCAGGAAAAGAAACACCACTCCTGGGTCACTGTAAGGCAGTAGGTTGCCCATCTGAGAAGGGAGGAGAGAAAAAAAGAGAAGGACAATTAAATAGTTTCCTGGTTACAGCAGTATGATATCACTTGTTTTTCATGACATTTGATGACATTTCTAGACAATGAAGCACTGCGATCATGGAAAAACAGAGTGACCATTAAGTTAAAATGTTGGGTATAAACATCAGCAATGATCAGTGTGAGTATTAGTCGTCACCTGTTTTCAACATTTCTGCATGATGACGTGTATCTGTGTGTGTCTGCAGCAACACCAACCTTCAGTAACATCACCAACAAGCCGGCACTGATCAGGAGCGGGATTAAACTGCTGATGAACCAACTGAGCCATAGGATGCCGTTGTTCAGTCCCATGATCCTCATGGTCTCCTTGAGCCGGGCCTCCTTCTCGTATACCACACCCTTGATGATGATGGCTACTGAATACATCCACGCCAAGGTCATGAATAGAGGCATTGATCGACTCATTACCCGTAGGAAACTGTGGAAAAAAATAGAAAAATTGGTTACATATCTTTTAAATTAACAGTGAAAAGGTGCAATTAGCCTCTAACTGTTCAAAGGGGTCGCTTACATGTCATCAACATAGCAGGGGTAGGGCATCTGCTGAATGTAGATGCCTGTCCTTTCCTTGGTACCAGTGATGGCTCTGATGATTCCCTGCTCGATGACGTCCTGCAGGTAAGAAAATCCTCCCCAGACGTACCGAAGGTCCTCGAAGGGATCTGCCCTGGGACCGGGGTCCCAATAGCTGCAAAGCAAAATGAAAATCAGTCAGGACATACAAATCTGTAAAGGATCTGTTAATGCATATTAGCTGGACACAGCCTCTTACCCATCTTTAATCTTGTTTGTCCTCTCCACATTATCAATGTCCATGCGGATTTTATAGTTGACATTGGGAGGCAAGTCGGAGCTGTTGTCAGGGGTGATGTCAGGAAACACGATTCCAGCCCAAAACTTCTGGTTGTCCAGAAGACCCATGGACTTGTTGACCAGCCTTTCCTCATTAGCTACTGGCTCCAGCTTGTCCAGGTTCACACACTGAGAGGAAAAGAGAGTGGGTTTATGGCATATTTCACTAGAAAGGCTTATTAGGAGTGAAGTACATTTGCAGGAGTTATTCTGGGGTCTAAATTATGTATCAAGATCTGTGTCACCCAGTTAAAGGATGGGAAAAAAGAAACCATACAGCTAATCCCATCTGTTTGACGAGAAGTTGCTCTGAAGTAGATCATCTCTTTATAACTTAAACTGTTAATGTACAATGCTTTTAATGGTAAACTAGTCACCTTTCCAACACAAATCATAAAAAATCCTGCTCACACGGTCACATGCTTTCCTCACAAATATGCTGACAACAACAATGAACTCTATATCCCATTACAAAAACATGGGTGCCTTGGGTTGACAGTGAGGAACAACACCGCAGTTGTTGAGCTGATTTGTTGAGACCTCCTGGAGATTAGCCTCTCACATACATACCTCACATAAGCTGACTTATATCTCATCCCCCCACACTGTGCAAGAAGCCAATGAGTTCAAAAAAGGACAATGAAAACCCCGTGTGAGCATGCATATTGCCACAGCCATGACATACTTAAATGGTCGCACAAGGCCATGACATAGTTTATGGTGTGAGGAATGTCATTTTACACACATAATGTGATCTCCTTAATGGGTGAGACACAGTCAGTGTGGGTCAGTGGGTTGTTTGCAGTGTTAGTCAAATAACTTTGATGATGTTCCTTTGACCTCAAGTTAGAGTTTTAAATACCTTCTTTTTTAATGATATAGTGTGGTACTTGTACATTGTATTGCATTATCCACAGTGGCAAGAAGGATGAAGAGACTATGGGTAGTCTGAGTTCATGAAGTGGATCCAAAACCACATTAAAATCATCCATTATAGTTATCAGTCTATGAAATGGAAAACATCATTACTTATTTAGCTAATCTGATCATTATATAAGGATAATTGTATATCGGAGGTATGCCACAAGGCTATTAATTCACATTTACCACTGCACCCTGATGTTTACTTTATAAGCATCTCAATCAAGATTTCCCATTCCCCAGGGCATGAACATTGATTAACATTTGGCAGAGGTTTACGAGTGGTTGTTTATCGCTGAGGCTTGGCTCTGACATACTGACCCACTACACAGAGACAGGAAGCAGTGACACGCTCAGCATGGTAATAATTCAATTTGATGAGGGAAGGAAGGAGAACATTTGATTTTAAGACTTTTAATAGCCATGCCGGGAGCCAAATGTAGCTCAAAATGCATTAGCAAACAATGAAAGATATGGGAAGATTATTTAATGTGATGACCTATCTGGGCAAGTAGCATTTAACCTATTTCCCCACTAGCCTGAATCTTGACCTTAATAGATACTGGTTCACGGCTATTTTACAGACACAGCTCCAGACAAAGACAAGGTTCTTGCTGCAATCCCTGAAAACAAGGATGGCTATACAGTAATATAATTTCACACATCTGCATATGCAGACTAAACAAGTCACATGAAAACATCATAACAACGCTCTACAGTCTTTTCCACAAAGATTGATTTGTCATTTTATGTACTGAAATACCTTTCCTGGAAAAACAGACATCAGTTTTGTGTGTTGGTGTCTGTTGATGCATCCTGCACAAACACACTAACCTCCATGAAACGTGAGATGGTCTGTATGGCCTGATCGGTTTCATTGAAGACTTCTCTCCAGGTATAGGCAGAACCTGGAGGTCTTTGGTCCTCTGAGATCTTGGACAGGAAGTTCGACACATCAGACACACGCCACTCAGTCTCACTGAGCTGGTCTGTAAGGAACGCAGCACTGGCGTTATTCCGGAGCAGGGTCTGCAAAAAGAGAGGTTTATATTGTCTGTTATAGAGAGTCAATGTATCACGACCTGTTAGAATGAAGACAAAATATTAAATTGGATAAAGAAAACACATTTCCAAGTTGCTTAAAGTCTTACAGTCATAAGACTTTGAAACCCTTATTAACCATCTCCCCCTCGCTGTAACATGAATGTCAAGCAACGGTGGAAAAATAAACTGTTCAATAATCACTGTCTTCAGGCTTGTTTGGTTTTGTGACCTTTATTCTTGCTGTGTCCTGTGTGTATGCTTGTGTATTTCTTTGTGTGGCTTGTGACCGATTGTAATGTCATTAGATTAGATGTCATTAGATCCCTATTCAAGGCTTTTCTCATAGCCAAAGCTATTTCATGACACACACTGGTAAACGGCCATCTAATCAAATACCACTGACATTTTTTTCAAATTAAAATGAACAGAGCTTTAAATTTCATGTATAAAACAAATGTTTTTGTTAGCCCTAAATGGTGGTGGTGGTTTACAGTACCACCTTTCACCACTAGGTGGAAGTGGCGCTTATGTAATTTACATAGGAAAAGAGGAGTTGAGAAGACAGAGCCATGTTATGAGCTATGAGAGACTTTTCTCTTCATAACATGCAGCAAATGGCTCATTCTGGTGGAGTGACTGTAACTTTGCATGCATTTAGGTGGAACAAGCAGTAGGCAAGAAAACCAACAGTGTCTTTTGATCAGAGAGAACAAGTGATTTAAATGATTGTTTAACCAGAGTGAATAATTGGCTTCTCTTTGCCTCTGTCCCCTTTCTCCACAGTTACAAGAACCTTGGCCATCCTGTGACAAACCAACAATGAGAATCAGAATCGCGCTTACTGACAATGAAAGCAAGTGCAGTCCAAGAGGATAGACCTATTTCTTTTCATTCTTGATCAGAGGGATATTTTGTGCATATAGTCACAACACGGACACATCTGAAGTCGCCTGGGTGGTCACATCACACACTTAATTATACTCCAGCCAGATGCACAGATTACTGTCTTTGAACCCCTTGTGTAAACAGGAAGGACGCAGAGAACACAGCTTTGAGGTGTGTACATGAGTGTTGTCGGTGCATCCACACTCACCCTGACCAAGTCCATTTCCTCGCTGTTTTCCATGAAGTTCCAAATTTTGGGTCTCATCTCCTCCCACATCCCCCCAAGGTCCCTCAGCACGCCAAGCTCCTGGAAGGTCTTATTAACCTGCAACACACACACAGTCTCATTTAATGGGGCTTCATTCGTGATCGTAACGGGTTTTGGAGATGAGAAGGGCCTGCTGTACCTCGTGGATGATTCTCTGTGTTGCTGGAGTATCTGGCGTGTACAAGATCTTCCCCACGAGCAGAGGCTTCAGAGCTCTCCAGATCATCCTGGAAATAGGGCTGGACTCCAGGCTGCGCATCATGTTGTTACAATAAGGAGCTGGAAAATGGACAGAGACATTCAGAGTCTTGAAGTCTGTCTCTCGGGGTAAATGCTTGGCAAAACTGAAAGAAAGGGTTGTTTCCAGCAGCTTTGGACACTTACTTGAAGAGTTATCGTAAGTGGAGAGTGGTTCACTGTCGCTGTCATTGCCATGGTTTCCGAACAGGGCCTTGTAGTTGTTGTCTTCATACCAGTTAAGAGACTTGATTTTGAGGCCTCCTCCCTCAGGATGTCCACACACGATACGTGACACGGCCTGGTACATTTGATTTGGAGAGCCTGTGGCATTTGCAGTCAGATACAGGATCTCCTTACGCATATCCTTCCAACTCTTCATACTGGAAAGCTGGAGGGAGGAACACACATACACTGTAAATACAACATTCCAGGCCCAAATCTTGATAAGCTAGGGGTTCAGATACACACAGACCCATATGCAAACACAGTGAAAGCTGGTACTGTTTTCACTGAAACAAACTAAAATCAATGTAAAAATGGTATTAAGAATCAGACCAATAGCTGGGAGGAAACCAATCGAAACAAATTTTTGAAATGTTCTTGGTGCATTTGATGTGTTTGTTGGCAACACTAAATGTCTAACGGTCATGATCATCACTCGGATACACACATACAGACATGAGAGTCTCCTGACAAGGCACATTTCAGATAATTAATACTGCCTTTAAATGAAGGACGAGAACTCTGCAGAAAATTATTTTAGTTTGGGACCTATTTAGATCCATGTCCGAAACAAAATCAGCTCCCTGCTAGGTTTGAAGTTATTATTAGTTAGTTATTAGGTAGTTATTATGATAAGGTTATCATCTGCACTATGAGTGGTATTCTGGACACGACACAAGCCAAGTGTTGCACTGCAGGGTGGAGACACTTTGCACTTAGCCGTCTGCCTGCCTATGATAAATTTAACTGCTGTTCCCTGTCCTATCTCCCTCAGACTGTGTGTGCACGCACGCGCGCGGGTGTGTGTATAACATGTACTTTAGAGTGATACTTACATGTTTTTGCACTTCCATGAAAACTACAATCATGTATGTTCATGGAGTTTCTCAAAGTATGTTAACATTTGCTGGTTTACCTCTCCACAGTGTTTATTTGTCAAAAAAGTCTCAATGCTGAAACCCTGGGGGCAGTGCAGTACTGTTGACGTGTTATCAGAGCACAAAGTACTATTAATAGTTCTGTTTTAATTCAGTATCGTTGGCAATGTTAGAACTAGCCAAATTGTGACTAAGCATTTAGTTTCTTATGAACTTTTATGTCTAATGTGCTTTTTGGTGACGTCAGATAGTTAAACTGCAAAGGTTTCAATAGTAGTCTTCCTCAGTAATGCTCAAGTTCCTTATTGTGTCAGTTAACATAAAAACATACATATTTCTCTTCTTCTTTTCCTGCAGGGATTCCATACTAACCTGCTCCCAGTCAAGGATAAACAGAGGTAATATTTGTTTCAATCTCTTGTGACATTTAACTTTGCAGAATAATTGCTTGTCATTGCCACAAACTTACAATGAACAACAAAAAACAAACAATAGGGCTTTTTGTCATATTCTGCTACTCTCCAGAGAAACTGTCCTCCATATTCTACAACATTAACTATCAAGTGTTACAAGTGTTACATCAGGCTGAAGGAAGCAGGGAGTTCATTTGGGTTCACACAGAGGTTACTGCAGGTCAAGAGACAAGTTGTCACAAGTTCCCAGCTAATGTCTCCCAACTGGTTGATGGCACAAGCGATTATGTCACCAACTCGTGATACGGAAGGAGTGACAGGAGGGAATTTGCTTTTTTGTGCAAGTAACACAAAGTGGGGGTGGAATACGAGGGGAGCTTTTGTTTCCTAAGTGTGAACCACAGGAGGATATGCTTGGGCTTAGGCTAAGCTCTGGCTGTGTGTGTGTGTGCAATGGAGGCTGAGGAAATTGCACCTTTTTCCTGAGGTAAATATGTGAGGAGGTCAGAGACAGATGGCAGAAACTGACAAAGAAAGAAAGAAAGAAAGAAAGAAAGAAAGAAAGAAAGAAAGAAAAATCATATGAGCTTGCAGCAGAGAAGGCAGAAGTAGATGTTGCGAGAACAAAGAAAGGTTACTATCGGTCGTTCTCCCAATAGGCAAACCTCCGCAGGCTCCACAAGCAGAGCACAATTACACTGACAATTGTTGTAAACACTCACTGACATACGCACACACGCATGCACACATAAACAGGCGGCATGAGGCATGAGGCACAAACACACAGAAGATCCTGACATGCATGGCTCTTTCAGCACAAATAACACTGTTCTCTCTGTCGACTTGGTGTGATTTCAAATGCCGACAGCATGCAATTCTTATTCTGCCCGTCAACAAGGTATTCAACAGTGTTCTCCAATAAAGCGAAAGTGAGACTGAAAGAGCTGCTGCGTCTCCGATCACAGACACAGACGTTCTGTATGCGGTGGCTTTGCAGCTGAGCCTGCAGCCACATCAGACAGTCACATGCTTTCCTGCTCTCGCAAAGAACTAGGTGCAGTAATGTGTGTGTGTTGTGTTGCACTGGGTGCATATTTGGGTCTTTGTGTTGGTGGTTTGCTTGTGTGAGTCTCTATGTGCGTTAATGCATTAAAAAGTTCTCGGTGTGTGTGTGTGTGTTCTGGTGTCAAATGCTCACACACACACGCACGCAGACCATATCTCATCTCATCTGCTGAAAATGCTTTTGTGTGACTGCGTGTATGTGTCACTTCCCTAGAGGGATGATCCTCATGTTAACTTGGGTGACTAGGTGGGAAATACACACTCAGACACACACAGACACAGGCAGCAGAAGAGGATCGTCCCAGAGTAACCTCGTAGCACAGCCTGTATGAGGTTACTAAAGTTCAAATTTCCGCCTCAGCTCACAGCCATTTAGACCAGAGCAGCTGTTAACACAAAATGGGGCGTTTTAAATACACCTAAACTAGGTTGTAAGATGAATATTGTAAAACTCCTGCTCTCTCTAACAATGTAATCTCAATGTAATGTCAAAGCAAACAGATGTAAGAATATTGATGATTAGCATCTGTGTAAAGTCTCACATAAAATGACTCCTAATAATGAGTTAAAATGTTTTGGTTCTGATCTGGTTCCAATTGATCGTCCGTACAGATACCAGGTTGTAGATTTCTCCATGATGATGGTGATCAGGTTTTGAAAGAGAGAGATTACTGGAATTCATTCACACACCCTCTAATGCTTTGCTAAGCAACTGCTTAAACTACTTGGAGCAAACAATACAAAGAAAAGAAATGTCATTCATGTTTTCTGAGAAGCATGCTGATTAAAATTACAATAAATTATTCAAAAAAAAGGTGTTTGGTGGGCAGGAAATGAATGACCTTTCTTTCCTTAATTACCACCAATTATAATGCAACATTTAGTCTGCGCAGTTGTAATAGCCTGGGAAACATGAGGAGTCCACATTATTGTTATTTAAATTAAGATATTTCAAATATATTGCAAATTATTAGAGTTCATATTGTGCCTCCAGCCTCATGAGCTTAAGAAAATAATCTTACAAACAGAGAAAAGGGTTATGAATAATACTGCAGCTGAGATTTAACGATGACAAATCAAGAACATTGATGGCTGCTGAACACTACTGATGAGCTTTAACTGGGAAACAAGTGACGAATATCTATTGATCACAACTTACTTCATTCTCATAATGTAGATTATGTGAGTTTTGTGAGGATCTTTGTGAGAGCAAGGAAGAAAATCTGCCACTATTGAACTTGTTTCAGACTTTCCTGGACTGCCATTTAGGTAGGACTAGGACTAGGACTGTAGACAAGTGTCGCTTTATTGTTCTCCATTTGAAATTAGACCGGGAAATTTCTAAAACAAGTCTGCCTAAGTGCATACAAAGTCAGATTGTAACATTTTTGCTCCATTGGCAGAATTTTCATGTGGCTTGTCACACTTGTGAAAATGAGCTTTTTCTTGACTACTGACAAGACATTCTGAAAATACATCATCGCTGTGGGTCTTTTTGCCTTCAAACAGTGATAAGCCCCAGATTGAAACACAGGCTGCAGATGATTACCGGTTAGAGAGGAGAGGTTACATGAGTGCATATCTACACTCTGCCAGCCTCAAACTGGACTTCATCTACCAACCAGCTGAGCAAACCCACATAATCTGCTTCTAACAACGTCATACAGCATGGAGAGGAATGATTTCTGTTAGTGGCAAAATATTAAGAGATTAAATAGATGCTCTTTCAGTGAATATGCCACTGTGTGTTTACATGGCATACCTCAAGTGCCTGCAGTCTAAAATAAGCTCAAGCTCTCCACAGGAGCACAAAAGATCAACAAACAAAAACAAAGAAACAAATGGTGAAAGGAAGTTATGAAAGAATGTATCTGGTTAATACTCTTCTGCTCTTGACACCCTTCATGTTTTCATGTTTGTTGGACATTGCCCTCTCACACAGCGCCCAGCCAAAAAGCACATGGTAGAGAGGGTAAAAAGGATTAGTGATGGCTGCAACAGGAAAGAGGAAAAAACGCACTCATTGATGTTCCACTTATACAGGAAATGCTATAAACCTGCTAATGTACACACACACACTTGTACACACGCAGATGGGTCTTTATGTTTTGCCAACTCAGCAGAACAGGAGCCTGAGAGAAAGGGGGTATGTGCTGTGTCTGTTTTTGAAGGACCGACTGCTGCTTCTCTCCTTTCTTACTAGATTCCACTTGATCAGACTGGGCTATGTTATCTTGGGCCAGGTGTGTGAGTGTGTGTGCGTGCATGTGATCCTATACTGAGTAGGTATGCAAGACAGTGAGGACAGCACACCTGGTTGTTGAGTAAGGCTCATGTGCCACCACCTACAGGAGCATTTCACTGTTCTCAATGTCAATTTTTGCTCCCCTTTAACCATTTAGACTGTAGTTTGTTATCTGTCCGGTTTATGCAGGAAAGAGGAATTCAGCTCTTCAAAGCCTGCTGTGGTAGAACAAAGTTTAAAAGCTTTTACAAACCCAATATTGAAACACGGCGGCCAGCTGACCTTGAGGACTTTTGCCTCTATTATAGTGAAGCATTTTTTTTATCGGAATGTGCTTTGAGTGGTCTGAAATCAGTAAGTGTACGCATGGGGTTGTATTCATTTTGTCAATATGACCGTGACCCTACTGCCCAAACCTTGCAGTACTACTACTACTACTACTACTACATGTGTGACCTGTATGATTAATTAAGTGAATTCACAGAAAGCTGACTCCTGGTAAAAATTGATTTTATGCTCAAACATTAAAACTGTAGACTGAACTTTGGAAACAAATACTTCAGCAGTTCTGTTTGTACCTGTTGTAACATGTGTGGGCTGTGTTCTTTGTATGTGTGTATGGTGTATCTACCTCCACGGCCAGTGATCCCAGGTTCTCCAGAAGATAGTCGGTTGCAGCTGAGACTTCCTGAATGACTTTGGGGTCCGAGCTCACGTCCTTCTGTTAGCGAGAAAGGGCATGTTTACTATATTGCAGAAATTATACACTGTTTCTGTTTGTTTGTTTGTTTTGTGCACAATTGCACAATTAATACATCAGGGAAAAGTTAAATTAAAATCACGTGCCTAATTAACATGTATACTATGTTCCATTTTGTATCTATTTATTCATTTTAGGATGAATTATTCTTCTCAACAGATGTGATTACAATTTTCCTTTGTGTGTTTTCTCTCATCTGGTACAACACAATATAAATGACGGGAAAAGGCTCATCACAGAGGGAGAGAAAGGTGAGAAGGGAAGACAGACGGCGTGGTAAAGGAGAGGTGGGAGAGAAAGACGAAGGGAAAACGGGGGGTTCAAAGGTGAAGCAAGAGGGGAGCCGAGAAAGAACAACAGGTTATGACCCCCTATGCTCTCATCAGTCAAACTGCTGTGGAGTGTGTGTGTGTGTGTGTGTGTGTGTGTGTGTGTGTGTGAGAGCCTGTGTGTTCCCGTCTATCACACTAAGCTGTCAGCTGCTGGAATGCCTGACACTCAATAAAGCACAGGTGTCGCTGAAGGCAGAACAGCAGACTAGGAAGAGGGAAAGACACTGTAGCTTTCTAGTATGTTCACCGTCTTTCATTTGCTCACTCTTCTGTCTCATTTCTCTTTACCTTGATGATTTCTATCCCTCGCTCTCTTACGCACACACATACACCCACACACAAAGTAACTAACAGAGGAAAGTTGAGTTGTGCAAGAGCCCTTGCTTTTTACACAATTTTATTTCTTTTGGAAAGGAAGCTCCGGTCTTGCATCAAAGTTTATCAAAGTTTGGACTTTGTATACAGAATAACATAATCAGCGGTACAGCAAACACAGCAAGGCTCTGGCTATAGAGCACTGCTGAGTTGATGTATTTCTTAAACAGTTATGTTCTTTTTAAAGTTGCACTCTGTCTCGCTTCCTTTGTCTTTTTCTTTGTTTAAAGATCAGTACAACAGCACATAATGTTTCACCTCTTGCCATCCTTCACCATCGTGACTCACATTTAGGTCACGGGTTTTATGGGAAGGGGGCAGGCTGTGCGGGAAGACACAGGCGGAGGTGGCGCTGGACAGGGAAGGGAGGTGAGAGGATGAGAGGAGGAGGGAAAATGAGTTAGGAAAACAAGGGAAAGTGCAAAGTTTCATAGTAAGCAGAAAAGATGAGGGATCAGGGATTTACTTTGAATGGATGAATAAGGGGGTCTGGCTTTGATTGGTGATTTTATGCCAGACCTATAGAAACAATGACTCCTCTTGTCACATAGCATTAGTGTCTCAGTCAATGGCTCCCATGTACCACTCGCAGCGAAGTGACTTCACAAGGCAATTACAACAAGCCTCTGAAGCGCAGAGGCAGCTGTCCAGCATGTGGATGTGTGTTTCCTGAATATATGTGTGTGAGTATGCACTTGTTCATGATGTCCCAGTTCATGTTCTGTACACACCCAAGTTGTTAAATGGAAAAGCCAATAAATAGAAATCGCTACCAAATATTTCTGCTTCTGTCTGTTACTCCCAAACAATATATGACTCCCAGTTGACTGAAGAATATTGCATTTTTGGGAATATCGATGTTAATACTATCTAATCTTGCTGATGTGGGAGGACACCAAACTATCTAGCAGTGAAGCAACAAAGGTCAGTGATGACATGTATTTTCCAGTTAAAATGGGAAGGGAGTGTCTTCCTGGTCCCGTGGACAAGATACCGCATCGTGGTGAACTATATCAGCACTTCTCCAGTTTGAGGTTGCTAAGCAAAATTTTACCACAACCAATACGATGCAGGGCCAAAACTAGGAGAGTAAGATCCAAGCTGTTAAGAATTTCTATCTTTCAAAGTTCAAATCCATTTTAAAACTAAAACTGCTCGATGTGATTGACTCAATGGATAAACTCACCCGAATCGGTTTGAGGAAGTCCAAGTTAGACAGGAAGTGGCTTTGGGCCTTGTTTAGCCAATCACCGGAGGACTTGCAGATAATTTCTTGAGTAAGACGGGACACGTTGCGGTCAGCGATGTGAACAAACTCCTCCAGGGGCGTTGTGTTACAGAGGTCTCTGAGGTGGAAGCCGAATCCTTTAGTCAGCACCTGCACAGAGAATAAAGAAAACAGTGAATCAGAGAAGGTGAAGAAATATTAAAACATGTGACCATGCAGCAACATGTAAAACACGTGTGCTGCATGCTATGAGAAAGAGAAATATCCCGTTTTCTCATTTAGTTTGGGTCAAATCTTAATGTGATCACATAGTGGCACAAACGACTGGTCTCCTTCAAGTAGGGTTCATTATATGCCTTCGGTGTGAATAAACACAAAAAAATAAATGTTTTACTTTGAAATACACAATTAACAACAATAGAGCAGAGTGTCCTGCCAATAATTCCCTCCCCAAAAAAATCTTACTCACTCTGTCTTCACAAGTACGACTGTATTAACATGTGGTGAGTAACCCTGTTTCATCAGACTTCCCTTGATGGTTCTTGACCTTTTAAAGATTGCCACGTATCGGTCTAAAAACGTTACATTCCTGAAACCTGACCACGAGAACAAAACAATGATGCTCACGGAAAGATATCTGGCTCACCAAGGACAAGACATGTCAATCCAAATAAAGCTCTACTCTTACACATCTAAAAAAGCTATATTTTTCTTCTTTTCGGGGGGATTAAATCAACTTTGTCATGCAAGAAAGCTTCTCTCCTCTCATTTTTCCAAAACATATTGGGCAGAGGATGCACAGCTGTAACAGCATGTCCTTTTCTATGTCATTTCTCTGGAGAGAGACTTTGTCCTCCCCGAAAGAGTCAAGATGTTCATGTATGAGTGTGAGTGTGTGTGTGTGTGTGTGTGTGTGAGAGAGAGATAGAGCAACAGGGGAGCACACTGACTTATCATCTAAATGTCCTTGACCAGTCTCTGTTATGCCATCATGTGTATCAGACTACACACACACACACACACACACACACACACACACACACACACACGAACAACTGGTAATCTTTTCACTGGAAAAACATCAGGGCTTACAGCAGTGAGTTTGGAGGATTGCAATCACACTAATCGTCCCACAAGAAACTCAAAACATATTTTTCACTTGAGAGATTTTCATGTTCGTCTCACGTTTGCTCTCGTGCGTCTCACTACTGTAAAACAACTGCCATCAAACAACTGACAAAACCACTGCATATAATAAGGGCTACAGCAATAATAAGCTTCCCTTGATTTTCAGTCGTCTCCTTAAATAATGTTACTAATGACCTTCCTGGACTAATGGATAGCCATCATCTGATCAATAGGTGTCTGGGAGAGAGGGATGGGTAGAACAGAGTGCTGTAACGTGAATTTGTCTTTGAGCCTCTGTCCCTGCACGTGAGGAGACATGGGGGGTGGGGGAAAGAAGTCACGTGACACCGACCCTCCAGTTGCAAACCAGGGATGATGTGGTGGGCTGGGTCGGGAGCTGTTGTTGAGGGGGTCCTGGGTAACTGAATCAGTCAGTGTATGTTTGTAATATTGGGTTGTACAAATAAAAAAAGGAGAGGAAGAGGTGCGTGTGTGTGTGTGTGTGTGTGTGTGTACGTGGGGTGAAGAGCGGAATGAAATTAAGAGCGAAGGAAATAATAAGAATAAGAATATGACTGTCTTTTTCTGGGATAAAAACATAAGAATGAGACAGACGGTAGAGGGGCTTTTGGTGCCCAGCAGACTCCACACCCACCTATCCCCCACCCACACTGATTTTTCTGTCGGGTATTAAGGGCTTAGCTGTGCCACAGCGGAGTCCAGTGGCCCATCAGACACTGTCAAGCCAAGGTCACTGGATTTATGCACGAGCACTGTGGCCAGGGGAGAGTGATTATCTCATATGTGAAATGGATGAAACAAAAAAGATAATACACACAAAACAACACTGTTGTCTGCTTTGGTACTGAGGCAATATGAGCAGCTAATACCAATTGAGGCCTGCAGCATGTGATGAAAAGTCTTAATATCCTACCTTTTCCAGATTGACGTCAGCCTCCACTATCTGCTTCAGCGCGTGATGTGGTAGCGAGGCGTTGTGGTGCAGGAAGTGGGAAAGGGTCTCATTGTCTCGCAAAAAGTCTTTCAACTTGAAACCTAGAAACAAAAACATAGACGCATAGAGTCAACCAAGTGTGAGACACAAAATCCCCTTTGAAAAAAACTGTTCGGTGGTTGATTAATACTGAGAAACACAGCTGTGGCCCAAGCTTGATATACAGCAAAATTCAATTTCTTTTCCACTATAAAAGTGGGCTGCAAACAACCTTCTCAAGCAATGACCATATAAAACAAGCTATAAAACATATCCTCGCAAAGTGACTTTAACGTGGAAACCCCAGTGCAAGAGCTCTGTGATTTCTGTGTTCAATGACAACCACAACATGTAATACATCAGTAATTGGTGGACACAAACTGAGAATACAAAAGTACATTGCTGAATTAAATGACTGTTTCCAAATCAAATGGTATATTTGAATACTGATAAGTTCACAAACACAGACACACACTGTCTCCTCTGCACTCTGCACTGTTCTGTACTTTTGCTGCTGCATTCCAAAGAAGTCAAGTGATTTCTGAAATTGGCCTGAGTCAGCTGTGTGGTTGCATGCAGACTCACTTGCTCGCATACACACACACACTCCCCTCTTGTCCTCAGCTTTTTGTTCTCAGCCTGGGTTACTACAAGGCATTCCACTCTGACCCAAATACTGCCAACCAGTCTTCCTCTCTCTCTCTCTCTCTCGCTCTCTCTCTCTCTCTCTCTCACACACACACTCACTCTCTCTCTCCCTAAATTTCTCCATCCCAACCTTTCATCTGTTTTTCTGTGTCTTGAGACACCTCTTGCCCAGTTTCGATCCATCCACTCATGAGTTGAACTGAACTTGTCCTAGAGTTTGGTTGAAACTAGTTAAGAGGAATCATGCAGAGAGAACAGGAATAGCTCCCGCAGCCCACAGGCTACCACTGCACAGCAGACTGTTATTTTGGTTATTAACAGTGCTGTCTCCATCTGCTCTGTAACTGCATACTTTTACATTAGCATGACTTGATGCATGAAACTTCACTGATTTAATCCCCTGCCCTGCATTGTTCTGATGAATACATTTGACATAGACTACATGATTACTGCTCTGGTCTCCTCCAATCTGTTCACAACTTAATTATGCTATGTCTGAGTTTTACAGATTTCTTCCTGCTCTCCCTCCATTTCATTTTCCCTTCCCTTCATCTCCAGTAAATCTTGTTGTACTTGCTGTCATCACTACTCCCCCCAGCCCCACAAAACACACACACACACAAACAGGAAATATTATGCTTCTAGTGAACTCAACACCCCTTGAGAGGAAGCGAAAGAGAACAGTGTGTTTCTGTGTGTTGAGGAACCCATGTGTGGCACTGCTCTCCCTAACTGCCATGGCCGTGTGCAGAGTGTGTGCCACATGAAGTTTAGGTGTGAGTGTGTGTTATATACATCCGTTCCTGCTCTCCATGGACTTTTGAGCATCTGTAATTGTGCACCTGTGCCGACATGTGTGACCTCAAATCTCAGGGGGGAACAACCAGAGAATGCTAATAAGGTCTAATTAGTGTCCCAGTTGGAAGTCACAGATCCCATGGTGCATTGCATCCAGAGGCCCTTGAAGACAGACCAGACTGGATGGCACGATCTTGTCCAAATGGAAATTCTAGTAAGTCTCTTATCTTATGTGTGTCGTTGTCTTTATTTGCACTGCTTAAGTGCATAATATTCCCAGAATTATCAGGACGATGTTAGAAGTACCAAACCTTGTTTGTGTTTGTTTATGCGTGCTTTTCCTATGTTGGAGCCAGGTAGATGTCAGGGTGAGCCCATCATTAACACTCACAAGTCTGGACATGCTCCTATTGGTGCCTGTCCTTTTTTAAATTAGACGATACTGACATCACACACTTAGCAACCGGAGTTGTCACTGGTCAAACTAGTCCATGAACGGGCATATTGCCAAATCTACCCTTCTATTTTTACCTGGTAGTTGTTTGGCTGCTTTTTATGGTTAATGTGATAAGAAATAAGACAGAGGTGCAAGGATATGTGTGTGTGTGTGTGTGTGTGTGTGTGTGTGTGTGTGTGTGTGTGTGCAGACTGAAATAAAACGTACATTCAAGAAAAAAGGCAGCACGGTTAAATTCAGAAGTCTCCATTTTAAAAGACTAGACTCAGACACATCAATCCCTTGAGTCAAATAGGGTCTTTTAAAGCTGAAGTTGGTGAAAGGCTAAAAATGTAAGATGTTCTCCTCTACTATGCAAATCCACTTTCAGGTGGGAAGATAAGAAAAAAAAACCTGTGGCATACGAAAAGCTTGACACTGACCAGATGAAATTTATCCATTTATCTATTTGGCATTAAGAAAACCTTTCGCATCTCACATCTCAGCTCAGTTCCTTAAATGTTCACATGTCTGTAGATTTTCTTCCTTTCGTCTATCTGCTCTGCCATTCGGTACTATCTCAAATGAAATGCATTAGACTGGATTAAATAAGTGTATGTCCTGTGTGATTTATGTAGTCATCCTATGGTGGAAAAAAGCCCATCCCTCCCTCTGGCCCCTCACAGTCCCCCTTCAGGTGCTGAATTATTAACAGACACGTGAGGGGCTCCACTCTCAGCTCTTTGATCCATGCTGTTACTCCTATAACATCACTCTGCCTCAGCATTACTGTGTGCCTTTTACTGCACCAACACTGACTGTCTGTGCTACATCATTCTCTCACGTGGATTACAGACAAATACAGAGTAGAATGTGGCGTTGAGCTCTATCAGGCTGCTGTGCATTTGGAAATCAATTGGGATGAAGCGCACAGATGCGCCTAAGTTTCAAATAATAAACGAGCCTGAATAAAAAAAGAAACAAAAAAAATCAATGCAAGCCCCCTGCTCTGTTCGTTCCAGTTGAAATGTAATGGCCCACAGACAGTAGATAAAAAGAAGATGTATCACAGGGCTGTAATGTATACTGCTAACAAGACGGACAGGAAAGACATAAAAGCAGCCGAGGACATCCCATAACACACAATCAAACTGAGAGACGTGCAAATTTAGGATTTTTGACAATTAAATATAAATACAAATGCTTCCTTTTCATCTGCTCTGGCATGTAATCTCTTTCCTTTTTACAGGCGATTCTATGCTTTGCAGGGCCATTGCATAACACACCGTACCTCTGGGCTAACAGAGCAGACGGTAGCCAAAACAACAAGAAGAAACTTGATTGTTCTGCTTTGCTGCATAATTTCTGATGGTGTACTCTGCTCAAGTTACCTTTACATTAGGATCTGATGTGAAACCAAGCTAAAACCCTTTTTATTGAAACTAAATATCAGAGAAAGGAAGGAAGGATGGAAGGAAGGAAGGAAGAGAACACTAATGGAACAAAAAAAATGCATCCAGTCCAATTAGACTGAGGTCAGTAGTTACGCCACTGCTGTCCTGTAATGCTCTTCCTTGTGGTATTATTCCCCATTTTATACAGCATTAATGTGTTGTTTTTCATAATGTCATCATGTTTTCTTTTTGGTCTGGTTGTCTTTATACACATGGTTGGCTGGAAATCTCCCAGCATGCCGACCACGTCAGAGTGAGGTGGACTCTGGGATAATTGAAACGAAAAAATGTTTTTTCAATTAGTTAAGTTAATGTGTTTGTGTGACTTCTTTCTGAGTCAAGTGAAGGAAGTGCAGAGTTCAACACTGCCCTCTTTACTATTTTCAGGTTGCTTTGACCGATGGTAGAGTCATCAACCAGGTGTTATTTTAGTGTGCTCCAAGACAGCCAGGGTCATGATCGTGAATATTTCCCTCTAGCACTAAAATTTAAGATAATGATTACATGCATTGGTAAAATTGACGGCAGAACAGCTTGACTTTATCACATCTGTGACCTGGCCATCACAGACAGGAAGCACTGGGATCAGAACAACTTGGCATCTTCGACCAGATCTGTGCAGTGATTACATAATGATTGCCAGGGTGGTGCACAATTTTCTGTTCTTCCTGAGAAGTGAAACACTTACAGGCCTCTGGGAGCTGGGCCCACCAGAGCTAGCAGGCAGCGGGAAGGGGAGGAAGGGGCAAGTTACACTCTCAACACTGCTCTGAAGACTTCAAGCCAACCTCAGCTCCATCGGCTGCTACACTGCAAAAGCGGCCTTGAAAAGTCACCTATCTAATTTAAACACGCTGCTTATCCGTTTTTTGCTAAATTTATTGATCTGCAGTGGCTCAAGCCTGATTAACTTTGTACTTTGGAATATTCCAACAAATAAGACATCGTGCAGAACGGAGAGAGGACTTTCATTTTGTGAGACCAGCTGAATGGTTTATGCTGTAGACTGACAAACTACAATATGCTGTTTGCAGTGAAGGATTAAAAGATAATCTTCAAGATTACATATCTTGACAGCCCTTCTTGCTTAATTTTGAAACAATGTGTTTTCATAAACTTCAATATTTCCCAAGTCGAAGCTCAGAAGCATTAATGCCAATGTGTGAATAATCTGCGGGTATGAGTCAGTGATGCAGTTAGATCATATCCACATAAGGAGTTGAGTAGGAACACTCTAGGACTAGGAGCAAAAATGGATGACTGGCTGATCAATGTGAATGGGTGGGTGACTGAACTTATCAATTGGTAGGTCATTCAAAAACTTAAAACATCAAAGGCGTGTCCTTACGGGCAGTGTTCTTCTGAAGCTTCTTGAGGGCCCTCAACAGGCCCTTGTAGCCTTCGTAGCTTTTATCATTCTGGGTGTACAGCAGGATCTTCTTGGCGTCAATGAAGAGACGAGAGATTCTGGTGATGTTCGCAAAGAGACAAGAAGAAAACTAAATTAGACACACTGTTCGACATCCCTTTAAGATTCAAGGCCTGAGATGAGCGCCTAAATTTTGTGACGTTGGTAAGAAGACTGGACAATATTAATGTAAAATAGCATTAATAGAGTCAATGCTTTCAGTCAACCAAAGCAGTGCATTGATTAAACTACGAATAAGCAAGAGGGCCATGTTACTCACATAGAATCATTGAAATTTCCCACCACCCCGGGACTCTCGCCAGGGGTAGGATTACGGAAGCAGGGGTTGTTGGCATTACAGATGATGCCTTGTACCCATGGCAGGGTACCCGCTGAGGGCATGGCCTTGTTAGGGAAATGGCCTGCAGAGGAAAGGGACAGCATAATTGGAATTTGGACATAAATGTTAGTAAAGCAAAAAAAAATTTGAGACATTGTGAGGCCTCAATGGAGAATACTGATAACCAGCAAGATATCTGTCATTCCATTTTAAGATCATTGTCTCAGTCACTTAACAACAGTTAAGAGGCTTAAGTGTTGTTATTTGTGGCAGAACTGGGAACCATCCACTTTACAATTGTTTGTACTCTTATCAGCTAATTCTTCTGCTGCTTCTGCAATTTACTGAGGTTAACGAGTGGTTATACTGAAAAGATAAGTAAAGGGGGCAAGAGGGGGTCAGAAGGCTGACAAACTTCTTTGGAGCTCACTGGGTTAACTGTGCAATTCAGTGCTGGTTTGGTGGTAAACAAAACAATCATGTGATTATGTAATCGTACTGATTACACTTGGCACTTTGTTTGTTTAAAAGTAGGCACATGTACTTAATACGCTCCTGCTTTAAAATGTATTCCATGGAACTGACTCAACCTACAATTCGTACAGGAAAATACATGCACAGTTTAGTGACAAACTCGTACTAATAAACTAATGACACATGACAATACCTGTGGGATCTCTATTGTAGGTAACTGCTCTAAAAGTGCCTCAAACCAGTGATAATCTTATTGAGTATAAATGTGGTCAAAGTTGTGAAACCTGTTCTGCTGACGAATTACGTTGCAATTCCCTTTTCCAGGAGCTAAAGGTCTATCACATGCTCCCACAGTGCAAACAAATATTGACAAATCCAACAGAACCTTATGTGACAGTAACATGGAAACCTTGGATAAGAACCAAGAGGCAAACACGGTCTAAAAGCAGACAGTGTCTTGGAACAGAAAAAGAACAGACTAAGACTGCACTGTGTTTGAGGTACATGAGAAATGGCAATCAATTAATATTTCTCAGGTTTTAGCACGAAAGATCACAAGTAACCTTTCTTGTGTATGTATCTATTACATCGAGGAATTCAAGTCTTGCGCCATCTACAAATATAATTTAATATAACTCAAAAAGGCTTTGGTCACCCTCCCTCCCGCTCTCTCTCCCCGTCTGCTTACATTCATGTTGTTCGTAGGGTGGATAATGCATTCGGACTGAGATCAGGATGAAGAAGATGAAAAGGGGCCATATGATCTCAATCAGCAGCTGGATCTGAGAAAGGAAGGCAAAAAGGGATGAAGATAGAAGTTAACCAAGCAAACAAAAGAAGGGTTTCTATTCTCGGGAAGTAAAACTTGTGAAACAATGTTTAACAATTCGTTAAACATCCCAAGACAGGTGAGCCAGGTTTTCCTTTATGCGTTCCAGTTTTTTGTGTGTTTTCAGTTCACAGGAGCTGTGTGTGTGTGTGTGTGTGTGTGTGTGTGTGTGTGTGTGTGCCTGTACATGTGGAGGGGGCTGTCAGGGGTTTTTTTTTGTAAACTGTAATCCCACCATGAGTCTGGTTCAAGTATATGGGTTAATATGGGCAGACAGGGTTTAGAGGGCTATGAGTTAGTCCATCTGTTCCATATGGCCCATCTACTTTAACTGCCTGTGTCTCGGCCTTAATGGCAGACATGCAGCGTGGGGATAAAGAATAAAGACACTGACTTAGAAAACACACTGTAACCCTTTGTTGGAAATAATTGGACTGATTGTCAAGCAGCCCGAGCTGTCACTTTGAAGAGAGGTTTCTGCTTCATGGTCAAATGGCTTAATTGTGTGCAGATGAGCCTCCGCGCACATAAAGAAGCACTATAACACAGCTCGGAAGTGAATTTGATTTGCATAACTTTGAGTGTGTGGGCATCAACCAGCACAAGATGGTAACTGGACAATGGACCTGACGTGAACGTGTCATCATCTCATCTTTGATTGAGTCACTGTAACCTGTTAACTAATGCTTTTCAGTCCAAGTGGCTTAGAGAATAATTTCATCATTTCCATTGTTGTGGGCTGTATATGCCTTGGAACTAGAAACTTCTACAAAGGCTTTGTAATGCCCTTATGACTAGTCATGTGATCTTGGAAAAAAAATCCACAATGTGACTGAGACAAAAAAATCACGGGAAATACACAAAAGAACAGACACTGCTCCATTTTACTTTTAGTCTTCAGTCTTATTTTGTGGACTGACGCTTGATTGTATTATTAGCATCAACAAGAGAGCAATGCAGTGTTAGCTAATGATTCTGCCAAGTAGCATACATAAATGAATACTGTATGTGATACTCAGATGTGTGAAAAAAGCATTTTAATACAAAAGTATAAGTTCTAAGAAACAATCATTACTTTAAAAAAAAACACAATGGATAAAAGAAACCACTGAATAAATAATTTAGTGAGTTTTGTACTGAATACTCATCGACTCCATTGTTCTGATGAGTCAGAAAATTGAAGCACTCCTACTTACAGTCTGTCTCCGTCGGTAAGTGAAGTTCTTCCAAAGCAGTAAACCCAGCTGAGTGGAGACTGCCATGTTGACGTCTTCCCAACCTCACTGAGCACGCTCCAGCGCCTCGCTGTGAACGCAAAAAAAAGAGAGGGTCAACCACTGCGAGCTCGCACATGTACGACAGACAAAAGCAGCGCTCGCACTGTCAACAATTAACACCATTCTCAGTGTGAAAAGACTACAGATTTAACACAGTCAGCTAACTAACCCTCAGCAGTCCCGCTTTGTTCCTGTGGAAAAAGATACGGTTTACAAAAAACTGTAAATCCTGCATACAGTCACGCAGAAACCTGAAGTGAAAACAGAACAGAAAGTTGTTACATGAGCAAACCATTACTAAATGCATGCGGCTGTACCAAATATGGCAGTAGCATTCATTTACTCATGAAATGAACGCTAGGGCATGAAAAAGGAAGAGACAACTCATTAAAAATAACAGTCACAAAAATAATCAAGAAAAAACGCTAAAATGCGCACAGGAAGCATTACTTGGCTGCTTGTTATTAACTCTTAAAAAACAGTTAAAACTAAAATACACAAACAAAGACTAATTACTGACTGGAAGTAGTTTCACTCTGAAATGCGCAGCAGCCACGAGTACAGCAACACTCAGCGAATGAAGTCGACTAATGACTGAGAAAGGCTGCTAACCGCTGCGTGTTCAGGTCTGCTTGATGCACACTGGTCTGTCCAAAGGGCAAGCTGCTGTTAAAACTGGGAGGACGAGTGGGTGGTGGGCAGTTTTCCTGTGGTGAAAGTTGTTGCTAATCCTTTTGTCATCACAATTTTTACCCCGTTAACACCTCGGTATCACACACAATACTACATTTAATGTAAACGAAATAGTCACTTTAACCTCGCGTCATCCTCATTGTTCAATCTAAATCAAACAACTCACTGATTAAACAGCATTACTGGGTTTACTCAAAGTAATAGGAAGTAAATTAAGATAAAGAGATAAACTTTAACGCATTCTTTATGCCAGACACTGGGTTATGGCAGATTTGCTGAGTGATATGTGATACAGCCCGTATGGAAATCTGTGCGGGAAAGACTTTTTCATGCCTATTTGTGTATCCTCTTTAAACAGAGTGAAAAGTCCTTGAACTCATTTTATGTAACATACTAGGATCAGACCACCAAGTCCATTTAGATGACAAACTCCAGGATACACAAAAATTGATTGCAGTTTTGGGATTTTGTGGGTCTTTTTGGACAAATTACTTTGTTATCTGGATAGTAAGTAACACCTGGAAAGCCCACAAATCAGAAATACAGAGCTATTGATCCGGAGTTACATAGCTACGTATGTAATGCTGTTTTCTGAGACAGACACGAAGTTGGCAAGAGTTAGAAGCAGGCCAGCCAACCAAGACTGAGGCCCTTTGGTCACAGCACATGAAGAAAATATAGGTCTTAGATGTACAGCATTTATGTCATCTAAAAAAAAGTTTGATGGTTCACTTAGAGTTTAAGGAACAAGAGCAGCCTTACAGAATACAGCTGATGGGAAGTCAGAGAGTAGAACAGCAGCACAACGAGGACACAATGATGATCAAAGATGATCATTTGTTTATGGGCTGAAAACGCCCTGCCCTAATCAAATCATTGATCCAGCTCTCTATGGTTTTACACCACTTATTCCTCTGATGCAATCATGACGACACTTTAATCACATCTAACCACTTCCCCAATGGTCTCCACTTACTTACATTGTGAAACTAATTTACAACATCGCTGCCAGAATTTACGCCTTCTTCTAGCATTAAATAATTATCAGAGGCGATGGCCAAAAAGACAAGAGGGTTAGAATAAACACAAAATGAAATACAACACAGATGTTAACATTTCACATTTTATGGCTGTAACTCAGCGGCGTTGCACACATTTTCCACAGTTACGGGCAAACTGTCTGTATCAAGTAAATCCACTGGAATGTCAGAAATGTCGCAACGAAAACCAACAGGAACTTTGGGATCAACAAACAACACAGTGACCCAGGTACAACATCTGCTCTCCTGATACATCTATTTTCTCTGCGTGACTCACTTGATTTAGTGGCAGCACTCACAGCACATATTTAACCGTTTCATCGACAAAAAATGTAAAATACCTGTTGTGGACTTACTGAAAGGAGCACAATTTAAACAGATATTCACTGACAACACAACGGACCATTCGATGTGACTGAAAAGCAGATCAGATGATCAACACAACATTAAAGCTTATATAGCTGCTGGTTTTAATACATTAACCACATCCGCAGAGGCTGGTCGTTACTCACAAATCAACAGTTTCTTTGCTGTTACAGTGGATTTTTCTCTGACTGCATTTCACTACACTATGGCACAGATTCTATGAAATGAATGAGTGAAAAAGCACCACCTACATTCCCATATTGTGACCTGCAATGTTGTGTGTGGACGACAACATATACAATTTACACCTTTGTCACATTTGGGACACACTGAATGGATATTTTTTCCTTCTTTCCTCCGAACTATATCCCAAATTTGACAACCCATTTTGAGCACTGACAGTAAATTTGGATGTTCAAACCTCCCACCTTCATTTGAGGACTGATATCCAACCAAACAACATGTTTACGTGCTTATCACCCATTAAAAAGACCGGATTTTCTCCAACTTGCATCAGTTTTAACGGAATGTTTTGTTTTTGTAATCTTACTAACTGAGAAGCTTGAGAGGTTTTTGACGAGTTTCCCCTCCATGCATTGTCTGATTTTGATAAACACGGTGGGGAAAAACACATCGGATGCAGATACGGGAAAGCTTCTCTGCTGAGTGTCGAGCAGCCCAAATGGTGCAGAGCCAGGGCGCCTCTAGTGGCCCACAGAAACCCTCAGTACTTGTTTACCATCAACCTTCGCTCACGTGTTATGTCATACTCATGTAGGATTTTTTCTCAACTCCATTGTCTTCATTGTTTTCCAAACACACTTGACAGATCATTCAAAATGGAAAACTCATCAAAAGGACAGTGGCTTTTAGCTACGATGAAGAAGATGTAAGAGCGTCAATGCTTTGCGAGACACATTTGGCGTCTTCAAACCACAAATGAAATCAGAAAGAAAATGCATTTCGTCGACGCTGCACCATCACTGCAGACATGCACATCAGTAAAAACAGTGAAAAACAACACATTACTGCGCTGACCAGGCACACACTATGAAACAAAACACGGCAAAGCATTAAAAGATAGATGCTACTAAATACTGTTAAATGTCATAAAAGCTTGCATGTTTTTCATTGCGACTCACTGTCAACATTAGGACAGATTATTAAAATGAATCATCTGACTGACTGACTTGAGCACCTGTGTCTCACTGATCTCTTGAAACCAGGTTACTGTCGATCATTCAGCTGCGCGATTCTGACCCACAGCGATGTCAAGCCAGCAGAAATGAGACCACAAGCAAGATGAACGTGATTTCAGCATAAAGCTGCAAGAAATGTGACTTGCCATTAAGTACATTGCATTTAGCCTTTTGAAACCTTAGAAAATAATTTAACCAATTTAAACAGAAGAACATTACGAGAGAATTAGACATTCGTTACTTAATTCTCAAATTCTTCTTCAAGGTTTATATTTTGCTATCAAATACAGACGTTGCCACATAGAGGCTTTTATTCTTGAAGCACCTCGCCGGAAGCCCTGTGTTTGCTCCTGACAACTTGACTAATCCAAGTCGCAGACGGTCGAAGAGGATACGGACTTGAATGATAAAATGTAAGAGTAAAAACCAGCAAGGACTTGACTTGACATTTCATATACACAACGTTATTATCATTAACATTCAACGTGCATTCGGCCCATAACAAGTCTCATTTAACGTTGCGACCTTAAAATGTGAAAAAAATAACTCGCTAATAATTATCGAGAAGCAATTAACATTCAAGATCAAAATTATGTTAGTTTTCGATGGTTAACGCTAATTACTCAAAGCCAAAAAGTAAACATTAAGCTGACAATGTCTGCAGAAACAGTAACATGAAAATATTTTTAACTGTAACACGGAGGCATACTGTTACATCCCTTTGTTAGTCCAACAAAGAAACTCACAATTCCTCCACAACTCAAAGAAAAAACCTCAGTCTCACCGACCTTGATCCTGAACGGTGTGAATGTCCACTCTTCCTCTTTTCATATAGTGAATTCCTCGTCCAAGACAAGTTATAACGAATAAATACTCTGTACTCCTTCGCTGTTGCGCTCCTCCGCTTCTCTGACTCTCAGTGTCTGACAAAACAGTTTTTTTTTTCGCCTCCAGCAGGGTTTTATAGCGCTGCTCGATGCGGAGCAGAGGATAGCAGAGCGGCGGCGGAGGTAACTAACGGTCACCGATGGATGCTCCTCCCATATAAGGCAAGCACGTGCGGAGTCAAAACATGTCTTAAAGGGCCAGCGCACCCCTCAACGCCTCATCAAGGCCCTGCGCTGCTTTTCAATTAGGGCCGAGTAGCGCCCGCAAGGGAGGGACGACTATCACTTATACTTCTCCTCCGTGTAATAGTAATTATCATGATTTTGATTCACACAGAAATCACAACAGGAGACGGTATGTAGTTTTGAGGATTTGTAAAAATACATTATTATTATTATTGTTATTATTATTATTATTAGTATGTTTTTGTTGTTTATTATATATATATATAAATTTACAGAAACACTTGGCTTGTATAGATATTGTATGTTGCTGGTTTCTGTTGCATATATTGTGCATTTCAAAAAATTTGGATATCATCGAAAAGTTCAATATTTTTCGTCAGTAATTTCAGAAAACTACAATGTGTCAAGCCTATTTTGTTTTCATTTTGATGATTTGGGCTTCCAGCTCATGAAAATCAAAAATCCAGTATCTCAAAATATGAGCATATTTCATAAGATCAATTTAAAAAACGGATTTATAATACAGAAATGTCAAACTTCTGAAAAATATATTAATTTATGCACTCAGTACTTGGTGGGAGTTCCTTTTGCAGGAACTACTGCATCACTCTCGTCTCTCATCTTCCCCGTGACAATACCCCATAGACTTTGGACTTGATAAAACACAGTGGACCAACACCAGCAGATGACATGGCACCCCAAATTATCACTTCAGACTGGACTTCAGACAGCTTGGGGTCTGTGTCTCTCCACCACAAATGCAAAATGTACTGGCATCTGAAAAGAGAACTTTGGTCCACTGAGCAATGGTCCAGTTCTTCTCCTTAGCCCACGTAAGACGCTTCTGACGTTGTCTCCGGTTCAGGAATGGCTTGACATTAGGAATGTGACACTTGTAGCCCATTTCAAGGACATACTGTATCTGTGTGTCGTGGCTCTTGATGACTCCAGCCTCAATCCACTCCTCGTGAAGCTCCCCACAGTGTGTACTGAACCTGACTGAGAGATTCAGGGTATTTATACTGCAGAAATAGTGATTTACTCAAACTTACAATGGAATAACTGACAAAAAATATTGAACTTTTCCATGATAAGGAACATAAAAGCAGCAACGAAAATTAATGGAGAACAGGATGGAGAGTAAAACCTATTTGATAATAATAGTAAAAACTAAGGATGAAATAGAATAAAGAAGTGAAATACAAGAGAGGAAGTTAAAATATAACTTAGATACAGCAAGTTAAGATGTACTTTGCATCTAAAAGCTACAAATTTGAAGCTTCAAATTTCTTTTCTGGTTAACTGGTGTAATTTATGTTTTAGAGCCAGACATGAAATAGACCTATCTGAACCACAGAGCATAGTTTCTTTTTAAAATTGAACGCTATGAATAAAATAAGGAATCTGCAGGGTCATCTGCAAAATCCTCCTGGGTTTTCATACTAGAAATGGTATCACTTAATCAGTCTTGCCTCTCCAAGTCTCCACACAAACCATATTAGTGAGAGGGTGACTGTGTCTGTGTCCTGTATGTGTGTTAGTTCTGTGACAGACTGGCAAACTGGGTGCAACGGACGTCTCGTCCCAATGTGTGCTGGATAGGCTCCAGTCCTCCGTGACACTGAACAGGATAAGCCGCTTAGAAAATGGATGGATGGACAGCAACTTGCTATCGCTTCATTTGCACTTCTTGCTTTCATCCATCAAACCACAACAGGCCACAGAAAGCAGGCTGCTGACAACGATGCAGCAACGCATAATACATACCTGCAGAGTAGCAATACAAAGTTGCAACATGCACTGATTTGGAGAAGAAACAGCGCTTATTTCTTTTGCAGCTGTTGCAAAATAGCCCAGCATCATTCAAAGTTGTTGCTTTCTGCACTCATTAAAATTTCCATTTCACGTCTCTCTGCAAGTTTCTTAGCAATTTTTTATTTTTATTTATTTTCCTTTCAAAGCTAGGTTATTTCACTCGTTGATGGGCTGATTGGTCTAACAATTAAGTCTCCATTTGGGATATTGAATAGATTTTCTAACAGGGATTATGTCTTTTCAAAGCAATTAAAGTAAAATTAAAGTAGATCTTATTTTGTTGGTCCGTAAGTAAGTCAGTAAATTGCTGCTGGTTGTTGCTCCTGAACCTTCATGTGCTTCAATTTGACAATTACTCTCACTTTGATAAATGAATGTACCTGAGCCTACAGAGGAGCATGGCATTCAGGTGACGGCTTAAAATATAAAAGACATGCAGTCATGCACATAGAGTTGGTTTACTAATAAACACCACAAGAGTGCCTGAATGATTGTGTGAACATTTCCAGACGGCTAAACATCAACCGACTTGAGCATGGCCACTGGGTAACTTCACCGCTCTGCTGTCCAACAAGCAACTGTAACACTTCATCATGTCCGACTCTGTGAGCTCCGTGTGTCTGACTGCATGGCTGCCTGCCGCCCATGCCAGATAAAACAGAAAGAGAGGGTGGTTGAGTTTGGATTAGGAGGCAGCAAATGCTCAACTAACATTGCCTTTGTTACACTTTAACAATGACTGCTGGTTATCACACATGCTCACATGGATCATAAATTTGTAGATATACCAAGTGAGGAAAGAAGTGTTAACTTTAATGCTCCCACTGCTTCTACTCCTTTGCAGTCTCGTCTAGTCTAATATACTATAGTGTTATTGTACTCCAGCAACATGCTGGACATAAACATTTTTCTGCGTTGTAGAGGAAAGAGGAAAGATTCATTTTATTTTTTTTGCCCAAACGACCTCCATCAAACACAGTCATTACCATAGAGCACATGCTCTCTGACACATCGCAAGTTTCAACTGATAGAGCTTTAGAAAATGAGCCTATATTTAAGTCTGTTTACGTCCTGGTAAACGTGAGTCTTTGGAAACCTGTCTCTCCTCCACTGTGGATGGGATGCAGTGAGGTCTCCCGGCATGGGATCTCATTAAAACTGGACCCTCAGTCAGAGTGATTGGTCGTTTAATCCATCAAAGAAGCTCCAGAACTGTCTGTGTGGATGAAGATGGATGTAATCATCCAAGATGACTCAATTATACAATAGCTTTTTTTTTCTTTTAATCAGGGGAATTTAGGGCAACTGAGAAAAACTGAAACTGCTGTGATTTTCAAAGTGTTGAATTGTAATCATGAAAAAAAAAAATGCTGAAAGGAGTGTTTTGTGTGTTTGTATTTTGTACCTGATGACTTTCAAATGTGTTTTAAAAAAAGAACAAAACAATAAAATCACAACAATGATCTGTTGATTCCCAGAGAAGGAAACAGCTTTTTCTATTTCCACCTCCTCTGCTTTCACTGGGTTGTTCAGTGTAATTTACAGAGCAGCTAACTGACCATCTTTGTCTTTTTCCAGGACATTTGAGGACACTAAACTGCAAGAACTCAACTGACCAACAATCCCATTGTGCACAAGTACAGGGTGTTTACCTCTGCCCAGTCCAAGACAGAAGCTGGAGATGTCAAGTGAGAGCAACAATAGTCCATTTTCATCCAGTTACACTTGGAGAAAAATATGTGGCCATGAAGTCAGTTGAGTTGAAAATTGACAAAAAAAAAAAAAAGTCTCTTTTTGTTGCGAGTTCAGCAGCTCACATCTCGCTCATTGTGATTCTGCGTTGTAGCTGTCAGGTGCACTTATTCCCACTGTTTGGAGAACAATGGTTTATTATGGCTGGCACAGCATGAGGTACCTTACATGCTCAGGGCTGATGGGATTGCTCGTCTTAAACCCACTTAAACCCAACTCTCGTCAGATGTCTTGGAGCTGTGTCTGCAAGTGTATGAACTAGAAGACTGGAGTGTTTGAAATGTGCACAAGCACATAAAGCATGTTCAACCACGTGGGCAGCATGTCCCTTAGGGAGAAGACACAGCTTTTGTACACATGGAGAAACTAAGAAGACTAGCATTGTGACCGCCTATAGGACTATTTGTTCAGTACATAGTTACTGTTGACTGTTGAAAAGGTAGTAGGTGGTGAGCCATGAGCCAACAGTGTGGGCCGTCTTTCACCAACAACATAGTTGTACATTCATTTTATTTATCACTTTAAGTTCAGATAAGACTCAGATAGAGCAACACAAATGTGAAATATGAATGTTAGATCACGGAAGGAGGATGTATGCTAATTATCAAGACCTCATCAGCCATTTAACAGCTTCACAGTCTTAATTTTTGTTGCACAAATATTCACTTTATCCCAAGACAGAACAATTTAACAATATTGTCACTTTGAGAGATCAGTTACTGTGTTCTTGTGATCTCAATTGGACTGTCCCCTTTTAGAGTTTCTCCAAGTGAGTTTAACCTGAAAGAACCGACAAAGACCAACCACCACATTGTACCTTGAGAAGTAGCCAGACTGCAATGTTATAGTTCACGACTCATCGCCATATCATGAAAGGAAGAGTGATCATAGGAGAAAAGACTGAAAAACAATTGCGATTGGTTGTGCTCAGCCTCTGCAGAATTTCAAAATCTTTGAATTGCACAGAAAACTGTGCAGATTTGGCAGAAGCTACAAAAAGCATTAGTTCTCTGACCAAAATACTCATTACAGTGTTTGAGTCTGCTGCCTTCATTTTTGCATTAACTGAGTCAACAAAAGGTTTACCTACCACCGATGCAATACCTGCAGAAACTCTCAAAAATACAAAATTGGCACTATGAAGTGAAAAGTATGCATGTAACAGAGGGGCCACTTCAACCCAAACACAAGCACAGTCATGTGTGTATTCTGACTTCTACAAGAACAAATAGGAACCAGTTCAAGGGACCGTTGAGAATCTCTGACTTTTTAGAAGCTTGTGTGTGTTTATAATCAGGAGAAAAAGGGTGCACAACAGGACCTGTATAAGGTTTGAGCAGAGAGGATAAAGAACCTGTAATCTCTTCCAGAAACAGGGCTTCTAGGCATCTCACAAAGACTGGTTGTTTGCTTATTGTCAACAGTTTGTATTTTGGGTTTTAGCATTTGGGCTCTGAGTAAATGCAACAGCCTGTTGATTCACTTGTCCTATTCAGCTGAAAATATGTTTAATGATCGCTCCATCCTTTGCTGTAGGGAAGCATTTACTGTGACTTGATTTCAGTGCGTGAATGCTTTTCGAGTTTCGGAAAAAAGCGGATCAGCTTGCTTGTTTTCATCTGACCGATAGTAACCCCTGATAGAGCTGCAGCGGAGGACGTACGACGGTGTTCATTGTAGGAATAAATTAAAGTGCTCCGTGGCTCAGTTTCCCCGTCTGATTTTCGTTGCCGAGTCCACGAAAACTGCGTGTTACATCAACATATCATGTCAGCTCTGGTTTAAAAAAGAACAAAACAAAACCGCAAAATATACAGGTGTATGGACGCGATGTGGGTACAGACGAGTAGAATGAGAGGAGGAAGAGGATGGAATGTTTGTCCGATAGTAACCCCAGCACAGAGAACGAAGGAGGAGGGGAGGTTTGTCCGATAGTAACCCCAGCACGGAGTTTGATGAAGGAAAGCAGCATAGGAGGGGGATGGTGCGCAGATTGCCTATATTTATCTCCGCGCTGCAAAAATGTGTCACATCTGCATGATATACTGACAATAAATGACTGATTTCCGTTAACATGCGTCGTTTTTTTTGAAACCAGCAATCACTTTCTTAGTAGAGGAAACGAAAAGAATCAAACGAAGTCTGTGATTAATGTTGCAGCAAAAAACATGGAATAAACTGAAGAACCCGTGGGAAACGTTTCTCGAGGGTGCCGTGATACTGATACATAAAACACACACACACACACACACACACATACACACACACACACACACACACACACACACACACACAGTGTTCGGCAGCAGGAGTTCTGTGTTAGATAAACATCGGTAAGCGTCTCTCATCCTGCTTGATACGTCGGCACCCACGTGGCCTTAAAGTACTGTCGGAAATATAGCAGATACAAATGATCATTGATCAAGAAAACAGTGAATGGATCAGCCACGTATTGAGAGAAGTGACCAGGTTACACTGGTGTTCATTAAAATAACACAATTTTATGCTTAGCGTCAACTCACTGTTTTATAAATAAACGTACATTCACATTTCAAATACTTGTGCGATGCAAGTTCCAGTTTTTCTTCTGGATCATGGCAGTTCACTAGTTTAGCAAAACGTTTTAGTCTATATGCTTTTTCCATATCTGTTGAATTTTTGTAAACTGCCATTTTCAGCCCAGTCACAAGTTTAAAAATAAATACTGACTCTCAAGAAATCTTAATTGTTTATAGGTTTTGAGGTGTGACATCACAATCAGAATCGTATGTGTACACATGCAAGGAAATTGACACGAAAATACAAAAACAAAACAACAACCAAACCAAAATCAAAAGGGACAGTTAGTCAAACAGAACAAAAATACAAAATAAACAGTAAATAATAAACACGTCAGTGTATTCACCCTTACATCACAGTCCAGTTCACGTAAAACCTGTCAGTTTTTCTGACATCCATTAAAAATCTGTGTTGTCATTTGTCAATTTATTTAATTATCTATCATGTCAAGAAGTAATCCGTTTCTCTTCAGTCTCTCCGTGGTATGTCGGATGTCCGAGCATTAGCGGAGCCCTTGAATGCGTCGTGATTTGACCGCTAGTTACCTCGCGCTGCAGCCGTCAGAGAACTGGGTGAAAGGGGAATGATGTCACTGACTGGCTGAGGGCGACTGAGGAGAACAATAAAGGATCCGGAGCTACTGGAAGTGGTTACTGGGCAGAAATATAGGCTAAGTTATAGCAAGGAGCTGATAAGTTCGTGTTTATTACCAAAGGAATGTGTTATGTCTACGAACGGCACAAGAATTACTCAATGTTTATCTCCCAAGTTTATAGTGACAGTATTTCTCAATCTCCCGTAGTGTTACCATTAAAATACTGAGGAGCTTACTGTGTCTTTGGTGATCCACAGTGGCTTCTTACTTCAATGAACTTTTTTTTTTTTTTTTTTTCCAGAGGTAACACTAAAGTATTAGTGTAGATCCTGCCTGACTGATTCGAAGAACTTCCTGCAGCTCCCTTTATCTTAATGAGTTGAATGATTGGCAGCAAGATTTGAAGTAAGGTTCAACAATGGATATCTGGAAAGATAATTGCATTTCTCTTTGTGTGGAGGCTTGGGAGATTTTCCTCTTCCATGAATGACAAGGTCAGCCTGTGCTTCACAGGATAAGAAATAAATCAGCATCTATTTAGCATGGCAAGGAATCCTCAGAGGTCTGGGACAGTTCTGTCTCCACGAAGAAACATTGCTTTGCATGCACGGCCCCATTACAGAGAGCTATCCAAAAAGATATATGTCCACTGTTTATTGTGTGTTTCATTTGTATACAGTAATTAGCCATAACATGCAGCTTAATGAGGTCAACATGGAGCTACTGATTATATTCACATTTGCTGTGTGCAGCATTCTTGTTGTATGATATAAGATGAAGACTTCCGGCTATCATATGAATTACAATTTGTTATTAATGTCCTTAACTCCTCAGTTATTGACAGAATTATTCTAAATGACACAGCCTTTGTCCTATATAGACACTGCACACATACATGTTGCCTGTACATTGTGTGTTTGTGCATATACCACTTGTGCGACTGATCATATTGAGTAATGATTTCCCATGTAGCTGTAATGAAGCTCCTCCAGAAGTGCCCTACTTCTGCACAGTTGGTGAATGAGGCCATTGTAGCGGCACTGGGCTGCTTTGACTGTATTTTTCTGTGTATTGCTGGGAAAGAATTTCTACAATTCATGACCCAAACTAATTTCTGACCTGTTGTCAGTTCACTGCGTACTGTTTCAGTTAATGCGTCTAAGTGGGACGTTTGTCTCATGCTTCAGTGTTTGTGAGAGGCAACACATGCTGCATTATCAGTTTGTGTGAATAAATGCTCTTTATAATAATACTTAACTCTGTTTCATGGTCCTTCCCACTATCCCAAAGTGGGGTCGATGACCCAAAGTTGGCCGAGGCCAGTGTCTCTGCTGCACCTGTAAACCTGTGTTGGCCTCCCATTAACAGTGCTGAGAAACACTGTTCCTTGGCTGAGCAGAAGCACTGACCTTTGCTCTAAGACAGCCAGGATTTTCCTTCTTATATGCATTTTTCATTTCATGACTTTGATGGTAACACCAATAGCAGATCACTTTACTCAGATCTCTATGTGCGAAACAGTCTTGTTCGGCATGTCACAGGGAAAAAACCCACAGTCTCTTTCAGGCACACTGAATTTTACAGTTAATTGAATTATATAAATGTCTCAGGTCTGTTCCTATCTGAGCATTTCACAGTGTACTTTAGTTTATGGTCATTGTCAACATGGTGAATGCAACAGAACACAGAGGACCATAGTCATAGCTGTGAAAATATAGCTGCTGTGTGCTCTTCCTTGTTACCCTTCAGCACCCAAAGTACTCAAGCAGACGCATTAAGTGATGAGCAGCAGTCCAGTGTGACCTGTGAACACACTCCAGAGAGATCTTGATGCGTTCTTGCCAGCAATTTGTTTCAGATTTTTGTGGACGCAGTGCACATATTAACATTTCCCTTCCTCAAACACTCTCATGTCGCTGTCTCTTGTCTGCATCTGGCAGCAGGTATGACTCATGAGTGTGTGTGGGCAAGCAATTGACTATGTGTGCTTGTGTGTGCATTTCATGCTCTTTTAGAGACTCTCCGAGATGTTTACCGCAAGCTGTGTTGACATCAGCAAACATGCTGTCCTTCAATAATATGTGTCAAAGGACAAAGTCTCTGAGAGAGTCATGTGGTGTGAGTAAATGCTAAATTATAGGCCCATGAAAGGTTCATTTCATTATCTACATTTGTGCCTTCTATAGATATTCTAAGAAAAAAGTCTCTCTGACATGGTTTCAAAGTATACATATCAAAATTGTGTAAAAGCAGTGGATTAGTTAAGACATCAGTTGATCATTTTAACAGCAGACATTTAGACTTCCCAGGTGGAACTAATATCACTCTCCCATTCGTGCCCCAGCTGTGAGTCATCATGCCCAACAGCACAACCCTGAAACGGGAAAGACCAAATGGGATGCAGCCCTCGTTAATGTTATTAATTACCTGTGCTTTTCCAGCTAAGAGACGTTGAGATTATTTGCAGTGTAGGGGTTGTTAATCCCTGCTGGGATTACTGCGTGATACAGCAAAGAAATGTGGAGTTTAATAAGAGTAGAGGGTTTTAACATAATGCAACGGACAAATAATAAGATATAATAACAACATTATGATGTTCAAATACGTTACACTGAGATGTTTAAAATGTGTGAATTTAAGCAGCATGAAAATGAATCACAGGAAAATGAATCATGTGAGAAAATGTGAGATAATACCAGTTTTTATGTCCATTCTGTCTTTTTTAAGGAAAGCACCCACTTGGTGCATGTGAGTTCTTTCTTGTAAAACACCTTGAGCTGCACATGCTCCATGGATTTATAAAGCTTTCCAAAGTTACACATTTCTGCAAAACCTTCATACACACCAGAGTGTAGACTTTGATTGTGTTGTGTAAAAAAAAAAAATTCTTCTGTATCATATGATTGGCCGACATAACCCTTTGTACCCTGTGTTCACCCCTAAAGACCATTATGAAGCAAACTTATCACACGTGTGTTTCATATGTGAAAACCCACTTAACTGACATTATTATTTAGACTTATTAATACGTAAGACTCGGGACGTGTGTAAATGCTACACGTAACGCAGAGGTCAGTGTAGGTGAAAGCTGTTTGCTGAATGCAATGTGTTGCATAATGCGTTCATACGAGTCTGTCAGTGGGTGACCATGGTGAATTTACAGTATAACTGACCCAATGACTCTGTGTGTGTGTGTGTGTGTGTGTGTGTGTATCAGCGTGCTGACTAGCCATCTGTGGCCCTCTGTTGTACATAAAGGGCTATTCATCTCAAACAGCTGGTGGCCACACTGACCTCTGTCTATTCTCTCTCTATCTGTCTGTCTGCTGTTCCTCTCTCAGTCTGATTATTCAGGCCTCTCACTCCTTGTGGAGTCCCTAGAATATCACAACATCTAATGAAGTCTTTTCCAGACTCGGAAAGTCGGGCTTTGGTAGATCCTATGGGGATTTCAGAATATATTTTAGTGGTCATGGTTTTATAAACGGACCTTCGAAATTGTAGCATTTTTATAATCAGTGATTCAGTTCCATTGATTATGCTCATAAATCAGTTGGACCATTTATAACAGAAACTGATCATTTATCTAACAGTCGTCTTTTGCTGCTTGTTTGTCTTTTATGCACAGTATGTGTTTGTTGTCAGCTAAAGGACAAGAGAGTGCAGGGACGACTGTCTGCAACATCAGTGGTGTCCTTGAAGCAGGAACGAGTGGAGGATGTTGTGGGAGTATCGCACAGTGCAATGAAAAACAAAATGGAACCAACCAGCTTTTTGTTAGAACAAAAGGTTTGCACGTGTTAAAATCTGAAATGAGTTGAAATGAATGTAAAATGAGAGATAACACACCAGGAGGGGACACAATGTTTGAGTCAGCTCAGTTCAAAGGGCTTTATTGGTCCGAAAGTTTCAGGAACAATGTCACCAAAGCATCAAAAAATAACTCGTTCAAATATTTGCAGAAATATTTAGACAATTCCCTTTTTCCATGTTTGTCTCTGTTAATCTGTTGGTCTCTGCTTCTCTGTATTTCTGTTTCTTTCTCCTGTATTTTGCACGTCTCTTAAAACTGTCTGCTTGTTAACTTTCAGCCATTTTAGTACTCTGTGTTTGCAGAGAGGTAATGCTGTTTTCTTGGGTTTCTTTCTCCAGTTACACACTCTCTCTCTCTCTCTCTCTGTCTCTCTCTGTCTCTCTCTCTCTCTCTCTCTCTCTCTGTTCACTGCCTCTCTCGCACCACCATCTGGAATAGTTGTCCCATATTTGTCTTTCTGTCTTTCTGCTGCCGTGGTTGTTTTCTCCTGTCAGGGCCTCTGTCTGACTCTGCTGATTAAGCAACATTTTACGTCCTATGCAAGTTATTCATACACACACACACACACACACACACACACACACACACACACACATGCACACACAGGAGCGAGGGGATATGTCACGCTAAAATATCACTGTGAGCATTTAGGAAATCTAAATGTGATGAAATAAACAGTGTCCTGACAGGTTAGCAGCTCTGAAACATCCTCTGCAGTCAGTGAAACTGTGCTGGCAGCTGTTTTCGCTCTAAACCTCAAACAATTAATGTCCCAAAAGTGTGAATATATCTGAGATGGAGCAGAAGAGGAGGCGAGCAGGTACAGCATTAATTATGAAGGAATAGCACACACACACATACATGCTAATGAACACAGCTTTGTCCTTGTAAGCAAGGATTGATGTACACACACACTCTCACACACACACTGATTATGACAGCAAAGCTCTGCTGTAGTTCCCAGGAGAACCCGTGGCTATTTTTGGCATTATGAGGACTTAATACTCAGCGAGAGAGAGAGAGAGAGTTTATAGAAGGGGCATTGAATAACATAGGCGATCCTCTTTAGACTGAAGGAGAGCCAGGATTACTGCTGGTGTGTTCATTGGCGTGATGACATGGCAAAACAAATCTGAATTTTAAAAGGAAGAGATCGACATTTTGAGATCCGCTTAATGACTGGAAGGGTGGGGAAACGTTAAGCTCAGCTCTGCACAAAAACCTCACCTACTAGCATTTAAATTAAAGCTCACTAATGAACACATTAAATCTTGTTTGTTTAATCTGTACAAAACCCAAAGTCTAAACAAGGAAGATATAAAATACAGAGTGATCAACAAGCTCTCGATGCAAAATGAAAGAGTGTATTTCCCCAAATCAGTGCTCTGCTCATGAATGTTTGTCCCATTCTGGAAGAAAAAAAAAAAACATTTAATAGTCCAAAGTCCTCTTGGTGATTATGGACACAGTGTCCAACTGTGAGAACCAGAATTCAGTTTTATTGTGGCTTGCGCTTTTGCAAAATAATATGTTTGAGAAACTTCTGCCATTTTAATTGAAAAGGGCTTCAATTCTGACCAGCAGCGCACTGCACAGCTGGATCTATTATTGGACAGATGAAAGGACGCTCTGGCAACGAGAGCTCTGCAAGGGCATTCACAGGCACACACAAAGCCAAAAGTCTCTGCTGTGACCTTGAAGGCAACTCAAAAAAAAAAAGAAAAAAAGAAAAAGAAAACAAGAAGATGAAAAGAAGATAAGATGAAGAGAAATGATGAGGAGCAGTGTGACAAAATGCCGGGAGAACAGAGCAGAGTGGATAGAATAGGTGAGAAGGGAGGGAAGGAAGAGGGAGCAGCAAAGCGGCACAGCTGCCCCAGTAACAGATGAGCCTCTTTTTCGTTTCCCCTCATGCTGCTCTCGCCGCATCCACGTGAGAGAGGAGGGGAAGGAGGGAGGAGAAACGTGAAGAGGATCAGGACTGATGAACACCGCTGCACGGCTCCATCCTTTGGCCAAAAATCCAGCTTCACCAGTATTGATGTATGTTCAGTTGTACAATCTCATTTTCTTAAAAGCGAGGGAAAGAAAGAGGTCACAAGGGATGAAACAATAGAATGTATTATTGCTGCTATTATTTGGACTAGCAGTGGTAAAAAAAAAAAAAAGACCTTTACCACCATTTGAACGTTTAGAATAGACCCCAAAAAAATCCCCACAAGATAACAAACTGAATATTAAGAATGAATAGGAAATGTAAACTGCAGACAAAGAGAATAAAGAAACTTTGCCTAAAAACGAAGTGAAAATATTTCTTGAATCAGGTTTGTGTGATGAATCGATCCAGTAGAGCCGGTTGGTTGCAGATGTGTACATGAACGCACATACACACGTGCTTGGACTCAGGGTTTTATTGAGAACCAGAATAAGCTGGTTTGGTGATCTTCTTGTCTAATGAGATGGAGATAGAAATAAATCCGTTATGTGAGGGTTTTGGCAGGAGGAATGGGGAAATCGACTACAGTATTCCGTCATCATTTAGTCAGCCATGTCTCAGTCCCAAAGATACCTTGGAGGGATCATTCATCCATGTGCAGAGTCCATCCACATCATGTAGTTTATACTGGAGAATGATGAACTTCAGCACATTGTGTTTGAAGACCAAAAGAAAACACTTTGCTAACGTACTCTCCTGTGTTAAAGGGAAAGTCAAAATAACTCATCTTATTTTGGAATGCAACCCAGACTGAATCCACATGTTCCTCTAATTGGAGACAAAACTTGTTCGGTAAGCAGCATGATTACTATGACTCATAACCTCAGCAGTCATGCAAGCCGTCATTTTGTGGGAGTACACTTTTGGTTGATGTCTCATTTGGAAGGTTTTAAAGACCAGCCTCAAAGAAGAGCGACGTCGCTGCAACTGTAAGAAATCCTTCATTTCAGGTTGGTTGTGCGGCTCGTGAGCCAAGATGGAAATCAGCAAGTGTCAGATAACCGCAGATTCCTCTGAGAAAGAAACACATTATTGTCATTGTGTGCGTGTGCGTGTGTGTGTGTGTGTGTGTGTGTGTGTGTGTGTGTGTGAGAGAGACCTGTATGCCATTTTTCACCATCTGCATATCTGTGTTATAAGAGCAAGAGGCCACATGTTAGCCTCTCACTCATCATTAACTCGTGCCATCGTTAGCAGTGACCATCACTGGTGGCCGTTTCACAAAACTTATCTTAAGCTTTTATCTGCTCTTGTGCTTTTAATATCGATTCACTATATTCTTTGAAGTCTATATTTTTATACTTCCTTTGTTTGACATTTTACTTGCGTCTAATAGGCCTTTTGCACAGCAGACATGTTTGGGATTGTGTGTCACTGATGGCTCTATTCCATGCAGGTGTCCCATAATGTCATAACAGCACTGACAGTGAGGCAGCAGCACTGCCAGGACCATGAAAATGTCTTCGGCGAGAAATCTATTTTATGTCCAACTTTACAGAGCTGTAACTAGAGCAGAGACAAAGGCTGTTTTTCACTTCACCTGCTGATCATCATGATGATGAAGATGATTCACAGTTGCATCATACCTGCACAGTTCAAATATCCCTCACGGCTAATCAAGCGTCAAGTCTTTCCTACTCAACTTGTTTTGAGAAATGTCCATGATGTGATGGGCAGTTTAATCTGAATGTTTTGTTACAGAATGCCTCTCCTCTACTTATCTCTCTCTGTCTTTACTGCCCATTTTACTGCGTCTTGTTTCTGGTAATGTATCCCTGCAGCATTTCCCATCATTCCTGTTTATGCATGAAGGCCACAGTATCTTCATTTAGTCTGGTCCGAGCCATTTCAGTCTTGCAGGGCATTATGTCCTCTGTCTGTGAAGGACAATGTTCCAGTATAAAACTGTGCGTGTGCTGAAGTGTGTGTATGCGAGCCAGACACACAGAACCAACATTCGGTGTGTCTTTCCTTTTCTTTGTGTGTGTGTGTACTCAATTATGTACGTGTGTGTTTACACCAGTGCACACAGCTGTTACATAATGATGTGTTACCAAAGTCACCATGAGGGTCTGCATCTGTGGAGTGACTCATCCTCGTCTCCTCGGCTCCTTGGACAGTAGCAACCAAAAAGCTGGACTCCAGCGCCATCTGCTGTACTGCCCGTGGAAAGCAAGACAAAGACTGCATGACAAAACACATCTACTTTTTTTTTTGGGGTCATTTTACTAATTTAATTTTTTTTGCTTATTTGACATTTTAGAACACATTTTGTGCCTTTTCTGCTGCATGTCTTCCCATATATCAACATTTGCCATTTACTTCAACACATGAGGGAGCAGTTGTTATTGGAAGGCCACTGGATTGAAATATGGGGAAATCACACTGGGAAAACTTGGTGTGTGATGCTTAGCTCATTCACTATTAAACTGCCTCCATTACCAGTTGCTTCAGTGGACGTGCTGAGGTGGCAGGATGCAGGCTCAAGTGATGGATGGTGGTGCTGAAGAAAAGAAAAGAGAATCACAGAAAAACTCGACCTATTGTGTTTAAATACGCCCTCGGGTCTCTGTAAATGTATCGTCACATTGACAGATTGTTGCAGCACTTCATTAAAGCCGTGTTGTTTACATTGAATGAAATATATAGAACCGTCATCACCATTTAATGTGGCCGCACCATTACACTTACTGTAAATATATCTCATGCTGCATTATGTTGTTGTGTTTATTCAAGCTGACATGTTGGGTTGGATAATAACTTAGTGAGGTCACCGTGCTGGAGTTTGTAAAGGTGGATCCTCCATCAGGCCCAACAGAGTTTAAAGATGTGTGTTATAAAGTCACAGTCTACAGTTTATTAGCTGCACATGCAACAGGCCTGCCAAGGTCCTACTTTGTGAAGCCTTTAAAGTTTAATGCCAACAATAACATTTTACAATTATAGGCTTCATAAAGACAATATTATTTGCAGGGCAAATATAACACAAGTACGTCACTAATAGAGACAGAAATGACTTCCTCACAGCTCTGGATCTATATAATAAGATAATTGCCTGTATTCTTGCTTTTAAATCATGTCTGACAGAACATGACAGGTTGGAGACAGGATTGGAAGGCTTTTAGAGCAAAATTAGGCACATCGTATTGACTATAACGTGAGTTAACACTGGTTGTGGGAAGGAGCTCTGGTAAAGGCTGGTTAAGAATCAGCAATACATTTTCTGTAGACTAAAGAAAATGTACCCAGATTTTCCACAGTAGGTTTATTTTGCTTCCTTATGGTGAAGGAGTGCAGCAGTGAAACCAGCGGCCTAATAAGGCCTCACAAGGAGCACTCAGATTGCAGTAATGATCCTACTTGCAGCGGTGAACCCGATTTGACATTGAAAATAAATTAAGACAGTCTGAGAAAAGAAAACTTCTCTTTAAAAGCTGTAATTGTCAGAGCCCTTTTAAATAGATACACTCCTTTAATTGATATTCAAAGGAAAGCCTCAGAGAGCAGGTTTCATATGTCGTTTACTCCAGCTTTGTACATGTACACTGGGATTTATAAACAATGGCACTTCTAACCAGATGTAAATACTGCAGACATATCAAGAAGAAAGCTCCCAGTTTGACACCGATAAGGCACGAATTATGTCAAAATTGCAGCTGCTGTCGCTTTCCTCACCTGTAGATGGTGTATGTCTCCATCTGGTGGTCTGAACAGGAGCCGTCACTTTTTGACCAGACCACAGCAAAGCGGGACTGTTCCTATGAACACGACAGTCTGTCCTCGACTTTCGGATGTTTCTCCATTGGCTGGTCAAGCGCTGAAGTTTCCTCACTGGCCGTTGTTCTTTGAAAATGAATAGGTGCAGATTAAATCCTCAATTTGGCCACAGTTTAGCACATTGGCCGTACACAGTCCACCCATGTATGCACTGCGTTCTGACCTCTTGTTTTAGATGCCACTGGTTGGACTGTAAGAGGTTTGAAACTGCTGGCACTGGAGCTCTGCACCGGCTGATATTGGCTCATTTCAGGTGTTTTATATCAGTTAATCTCAGCCAGACAGCAATGAATATATTATATAGGCAACTGTAATAAAAAATCACCTTTTATGTCAGGTCATACAAATCAGGGCAGTAATATGGAGCAAAAGTAGATACATATTCTGAAACTCTGAAAGAATAACTCTCAAATTTATTCAATTTTCAATCAAAAGCTCATTTAGCTCCTGTGTCTCATGCACCTCATCACCAGTTAGAGATATTCCTCACACATCCCCAGAGATTAGTGATCTGCAGCTTAATCTCAAAGTGTGTCACATCCACTTTCTGGAGTTAACATCTGAACATCAACTCCTGGCTTTCAAATGACTGAGTGAAAATACTCAGCAATGACCTGATGCAAAGTCACCAGCAGATTCTTCAGGTAGGAGTTAAATCCATTTGGCATGAAGTACTGGTAAGGATTATCTCACTATCTTATCCTCCTCACCTGAAATCCTCGAATTCAGGAGAACAACATGACCCAGTAATGAGAGGATAAGTCAAAGAGGTCTGTTGGATCTCACAGCATTGTGATGTGTTGGCCACCTTGGGGTGCACATGATGTTTAAAGACCTTCCAGATGTGTAGCCTTGCATGTGATCATGCTGAAAAGATGAGGGGTAGAAGTAGTCATTTCTGAGAAGGTAAATTTGAGCTGGAGCTTCTCTCCAAGGGGAAGGAAGGTGCTGCTAGTTTTATGGATCCTCATAAATATGACATCCAGTTTAGGAACACAGATGTTACTGTATCGCTGTGGGCTGTTTGTGGGTGGCTGAGTTGGGGAGCCCAGGAGAAAGGCACTAGAAAGGAAGCCTAGTCAGCATGGGGACATAGTGAAGTGTGACCATAATTTACCATAGCACATATACAGTTCAGCACAGTTTTCAACAGATACAATGTGTCATACTTCTTTCCATGTTTTATCTGTGTGTTCAAATATTCTCATCTTTATTTGCATTTGCAGAGTTGAGGATCACTTTATGACGATGACAAGAAATAAATGAACAGACTCATCTTCAGGTGCTCCTGAGTAAATGCTGTTTAGTGTGTTTTAAATGTACTGTAAATAGTCAGGAGTACTGGACTCAGATTCTAACATGCAGTTTATAAAATGGTGGATTTAGAATATCTTTACCAATATGCTGCACAAGGTGAAATCATTCTGTGATCTTTCGTGGAAGTTTCTGGAATGTCTGCATGTTTCTGCCATGTTTCTGTCATGTTTCTGAAATGAAGCTGCACCCACCAGCTAACTCATTGTTATATACCGTTATAATAAAGTTCACTAGCAATTAAAAATGAGTAGATAATGCCAAAGTTCACATTTTGGGGTCAGCTGCTCTTTTAGTTTCCAAACCAAGAACTGAGACACTTTGAGGTCAACACCTCATTTCCAGGAGCCAAAGGTGCATGGCCCATGCATGCCTTTAGTATTATCTATAGATAAGGACACCTGCACATTAACATAAATACATGTATAATAAAGTTGCATAGTGCTGAAGATAAGGTCTAGTTATAGATGAAAGGTCAAAAGGTTGAAGCCAGTATGAGATTAGCAAAAAAAGCTTATAACAAGGTAATTTGCTTTGTGTGCTATGTCTTCCTGGCCAGTGCTAATGGTAACGCCTTAATTTACTGGGGCCTTTTCTGCCTAATAAGAGTCAATATACTGTATTTTTCTTATACTTTATTTAGTTTATATGGGACTAGTATATTGTAAGACTTTGTTGGTTAAAGTGAGAAGTCATGCTGTAAGAGAGACACGTTTGACCAGGAGCTGCCACCACTGCCTGTCTTGTTTTTGGAGCATAATGGGGAACTGAAAAAGATTATCTCAAGAGAGGAGGAAGATCAGAAAGACAGAAGGAAGGACAAACATTATGTGTGTCCCACCAAAAGGTAAACGCCAGTTCCACTGTCTCACTGGAAACTGAAATGAAGAGATATCCTGAAAAACTTTGAGCTTGAACTTGAAACCAGAGAGCAAAGACTAATTTAAGTTTTTTTCACTAATCTGTGATGCAGCCTGGCCACATTTAATACTCAAGTGTTTATTACTCAGTTTCATTGCAACACATTCCTCTGTGTAACACATTTCTTCAAAAATAGAACGCCTACTAAAATCTGTTTTTTTTTTTTATTTTTATTTTTTTAGCTACTTTCTGTTCATTTGAACTGACTAAAAATAATAAATCCAGTGGAATTTCTCTTCATATTAATTGTGCTACTGTGCATTCCAGTCTCTATTTTAGTTTCATTTTACGATTTTCTTTAAGAACATAAGATACAAACTATGGACTGCCATTCAAAACAAGTGAGTAGAAGTCGAGGCGATACGCTTTGAAAATTTAAATCCGCCCATGAGAATGAAAGCATCACATTAGATTCATCTGATGTGTCAGTTCTGAGCTCATACATCGAGTTTCTTCCCGCCATGGCCTGAGTATCATAGCTTATCTTTTTATGGCCTTGCTTAACTGACTGTTGCCTGCCTGGATGATTCTCCGAGCCCAGACCTTGTGATCTCCATAGTAATCAGATCAGATGGGATATAAAAACCTGTCCCGGTGTCATGTTTTGTTTTCCAGGCATGGAGGAGGAACTTGTCTTCCTGCAGTATCCTTTCCTCTCAGCAGAGGCCCTCATCTGCCGGTTCGACAGAGCATTTTACCAAACTGAGGGGATTTCACTTTCATTTAAACATCTTCAAAATGGAGAATAAATTATCTCTATTTTAGAAATTCATTGCACAGTAACAGAGCATTTATTCTCTGCCACAGCACAGTGAGTAGACAGGCTGTTCAGCATCACCTCCTCTCCAGCAAACACACCACAAATTATAAAGGACAATCGTCTGATGCAATAGATCCCTTTTTTGAAACATATTTTTGAAGCAAGGCTTTCTCCTGCAAACAGCCCCGTTTCTCTGCCTCTTATCAGGGCCTTAGTTATTCTCAAACTGCACTCAAACTAACCACAAAGAAACATTTTTTTCTTTTTGTTTGATTGTGAACTAATAAGTGACACACGAAAGAAGAAAAACCTTCACACGGGCATCTGCATAGTGTGTTTAATGAGCTTTCCCTTCATCACTGATGCATTCAGGGAGAAAAGAATGAAAGAACACTTTGGTGAATATACATTACAGTGATTTGTCCCATTACAAAACATCTGTGTATTCCTGACAAGATCACACTCAAGGGTACTGTAGCCCCATAGCATGTGTGGACTTAGATTGACCATAAAAATAATATAATTTTATCTTCATCATTATATGATTTCCCCCTTTTTTTCCCCTCTAGTTAACGACATGCAGCTGTCAGACAGTTAATTAGAAAAACATTAATGCTGATGATCACTTCAGTTTTATGGCACTGCAGAGGCAGAAATGGTCATTTTGAACTGCAGTGGGAAGAGAGCAACTTCTCGTCTGAGATCCAAATTTTACTTTTGTTGAAACAACAGAAAAGACTTTTTTCTACTTATTGCATTTCTGTGTTCAGTCTCTACAGAAGGTGTGTGGCAGGGAGGTAACAGTGACCACTAGTGGAAGATTTGTGTAATAACAAGGTCATGGATTACCAAGGATGGACTTTTGAGTCACAAGAACTGTAATGCAAATTGGGAAAAAGCTGTGGAGCCAATTCCTTTAAATTAGGGATGAGAAGATTTGAGATGCTGCGTTGTTGTTGTTTTGAAATGGGTTTAGCAGTTTAAGCTTAAGCAGCAATAACAGAATAAAAGAAAAAAAAAACAGTTGGACGTTTGTTGGAAAAACTGGTGTTGCTGGTTTTAGCAAAACTAGAATTTTTATCTATGTCCCAATTACTGTCAATTAAAAGGTTAATGTTGTCCCATTTCAAAATATCCTCCAATTACAGACAAGACTTGGAGCTTTCTTTTGCCCAAATTTGGAGAACTGGAAATTCACCAGAATGAGTGTCAGCGGAGCCAAAAGCTCGGCTGTTTGAGTGACACTGTCAGTACTGTTATGCCTCTCTCAAAGTCCCACTGTGCCGGCGCTGCTGCTCATTAGTCAACTGTAGAAGAATACGGTGTTCCAGGCTTGTGGAGCCGTAAATGTGAAACACCATATTCCTGCAAAAATAAACAACACCTCTCCTGCTGCTGCTCAATAATCAAGAGTTTCAAAAACTAATCAGTGGTGGGCTGAAGCTGTTTTACAGCAACAATTATTCAGTGTTTACACTACAGGTCATTTCACTGAATTCACTCTTATTTGATGTAAAGGAAACTTGTGACAAACAGCATTCATCTGTGCTAATGAATCCACATTACGATTCTGTGGCTTAGGACACCAGAAGATGTTCATTTATTCTGTTTTATTCTTATTTCACTGTTAGCTGTGAACTAATTTCAGGGATAATAAAGCAGCATGTGTCAGTGTTTCATCTGATGGGTGTGGACAAGTACAAGTGCATTTACTGAGTTACAGATCAGTCATCAGCGTCAGTCACCGTGAAACTGTGCATGCACACACAGTATGTAGTTCATCTGGAAACTGACAATTTGTGCCTGGATTTGCATTGATGAAGATGGGCGAAGGACCTGTGGGCAAAGAAAAACTAGAATTTGCATCTATTTAGCTGGGATATTGGATAAGTAAAACATTTGAAGTCTGCTACTATTATTAAACTCAAAGAGCCATTTCAACTCTATTTTAATAGATGAAACAGTTTATTTTCCCACTCATCACTTCTCGTTTGTCTGTCACTCTCTTTTTTACTCTGCATGTTGCTGAGAGGACAACAGCACTGCTTCTCTGTTCCAAACCACATTGACGCTCTTCAGGGTAGCATCAGCAGTATCAAGGTTATTCCTTTTAAGGGGGTCTCTCTCATCCCTGTTGTAGCTTACAGGTCGATTAAATACTAATATATATTGGAATCTGCACCATGTAAACATAATGTCAACTGAGAAAAATTATACTAAAACTAGAGCAAAAGAGAAACAGTGTTTGCACAGTTGGTTTATACAGGATGAGCCTAGTATGAAAGATCCTTCATCATATATTTGTATGTATTAAAACAGTATGAAAACAGATTTTTATGCATTGAAATAAGATTGTGACTTTTTTTTTTTTTGACATTTTGCCCCTCTACAAAACTTCTAGATGAGGTTCACATGCAGGAGCCACTTCACAGCCCTGACACTACAATTTTGCTATATTAATTAATAACATTACCACAAACTAATTGCCACACAGTGAACCTCAGACCCTCGTGTCCCCTGAGTGTCTGGGCTCTGGGACAGCTTTTGCCCACTTGGTATTCCTGGCTTGAAGTGGTATTAATGATGCCTGACAACACAAACACATGTGCCTGTTTAATAGCTGGAGCATTACAGTGATATGATCATTGATGCACACCAGCATTTGTTGTGTTAGCCTGAGGTTTTGAGGGCGAGGGTTTGAATAAAGAATGGCCTGTTATATACAACTGATCCTCCTTATAGCCATCTTTTTACAGCTCCACAAAACGCATTCAATTTCCATCAAATTTCTCCAAACAGCCTGTGCAGCATCAGCTTTGTTTTATGGACAAACAACTGCCCAGAGGGTCCAGCACGCCAATATTTACCTCAGTATCTCCTGAGCTCTGCTGGCCTGCAAACCAGCAGCAGCAGGCATTCAGCAATGCACTGTAGACAGCTGAGGTGGAGTTCTGAGTATAATTTATATGTATAAAGTATAATGAGAGACACATATTCTCTGGGGTTACTGCATTATTTGATACTGAAATAGAAAAAAAAAAATGCAGCTGGTGGCTGCATGTAAGGCGCATGTGTTTCGTGATATGATAGCAGAATTGCAGCAGAGCACGCTGGGTGCTGTGGGGAGCGAATGAGAAGATAAGACGGAGGGAGGATGGATGATCAGCTTGGACGAATGCAGAAAATGAAAAAGAATCTCCTCCTAATTAACCAAACGCCAGCTTTACATGAACAGCAGCAATATACGAGAAACAGCAGCATGGCTTTAATAATAACTACATCTGGAACATGAATTATTCACAAGGTGTACGTCCCATAAGCTGAGGTCTGCGTGTGACGGAGGGAACAATATTTAAATTCTCTAAAAAGTGTTATTTCTGGGAAACACTCACTTATTTCCTCTTGCTGTTTGTTCTGCATAAAGTTGGCTGTTGGCACGGGGGGAGAGAGAAACAAACAGGCTGTTTTTGGTCGAAGGTGCAGCTCTCATGATGATGGAACGTGAGCCAGTGTTCACTCATCTTGGGAATGAAAGAGTCCTCTGACTTTGTGGAGGATTTTGAAGATAGACAAGCATGTCCGAGCGCACATGTATTCATACAGTCAAATAAAGCCCTCTGACTCAATTCCTTTTCTCCCCCGTCTCTCCTGCCACTTTCTCCTTAATTAGCTCGCCTCCCTTGTTCTTCCCATGTCTCTGCGCTAGCTTTTTCTCCATTCTCTTGCTGCCTATCCTGCTATCAAAGCAATTTTGTACTTTGCAACAAATGAGATTTCACAGTGTTTCAGCAGGGGGAAATTTGAGGGCTCAGATGAATATGATGAGGAGCAAGTGGCGTTTTTCATTTGACGCTGGAAGCAGCAGCCAATGTCTCTTTGTCCTGGCAGCTCTGCATCATAGAGCGTTCACATTTATGTGACTGTACAGCTCCGATTTCTAATTTTGTCTTGTACAGTGTGTTCAGAGCCTCCTGTGTCCACACTGAGGCTTCTATCATTCATCTATTGGTATGTTTTTATCTTTAAGGCCATCCAGGCTTTGCTTCCCAACTATCCCATAGATATTAATCATGGTGGAAATGACTGTGATGGTTTCAGGAATTGATTTTGTCATCTAGATCTTGTTAGTTTTAATTCAGTTGATCCTGTGAACCTGATGGCTTTTACTTGCTGGACTTTGAGCTTAGATCTTTCATTGACCAGATTCTCTTTTGCAGCAGCCCTTAAATGTTTCATTTGAACATTATTTGCACTGTTTGCTTTTTATTCATTGTCCTTTGTTTACCTGATGCTGGTTTTCTTGTTCAGGTGCATAAAGGGGACCTAAGTCTATCCACTATCTATTTCTGGTCTCACTGCACAAGGAAATTTAATTGGATTTGAATACTGATCAGTATTGGATTTGCATTGGTTTGTATTCCACTGATATACTCAGTCATAATAAAATGCCTCTGGCAAACCCTGTAGTTCATTATAAACTCAGACCAATGTCATTCAAGTTGAAAGGCCTGGTTTCAGCTGATGTGTGTATTTTGCTCACATACTGGACTTCAGCTCTCTATTTTATGTTAATACTGTTGCTTCAGTGTTGGTAGATTTATCACTGGGAGACGATCTGTGCGGATCCAGGATGAGGCGTGCAGACATGTGAGGTGAGTCCACAGGATTTCAGGAGCTGGCCAGACTTGGCAGGTAGATAGAAGAGGAGATGATCCCGAGACACAAGGAGAGCAGACGTAGCAGACTTAACTCTACTAAAATCGACTAAAGCACAGAACAAAGCACCAGCAGAGCTAAATGACCAGGCAGGTTACTGGTAAAGACTGCTGAGGAGATCCAGGTTTTTATCCTGTGGCTGGTGATTAAGGATGGACTGCAGCTGTAGTTGCTGATTGGCATGTGGATCAGGTGTAGGTGAGCCATGATCGAGGAGGCACACAGACACACACCCACACAAACAATGACAGTATTGGACACTGTTAGATTGTAAAGCATGTGAACAGGACACCTGATTTTGATGACGTGATATTCCGTTTGCTGAAAATAGTTAAGGTGCGTGTCACAATTTATAAATCTGAACCCTATTTTTTAAAAATATTTTTCTCTTGTATCAATCACCTTTTTTTAAGTTATCTGCCTTATTCAGTCAAAACTTTTGAGAAAGTTCAGAAGAAATGACAGCAAATGGAATAAATAAATGGAAGATTATATCACACTAATATCATCATCATAATTATTGCCACCATCATCATTATCATCGCCGTCATCATTGACTTTCAGACCTGATTTGGTAGGATCTAAAATATTCATAACATCACTACAGGTAATCAGAGCTGTAATCAGGTTATAGGCCACACACACGCCAACACACACACAGTGTGTCTCCACACAGTGCATGCAGGTTAACAGCTGCTGAACACGGGGCTGTTAAATATTTCAGGGGGTACACACATTCTCTCACCAGCCCGCCTCCCCTGCCGGCGCACTGGGAGGTGTGATGCCCAAAAAGCACATCCATGACTTATTAATGCCACAGAGAAGGATGCCGAATGATGAATGATGGAAGGAAATAATAAGAATTTGTGCTCATTATGAAGGGGAGAGTTGTAAATGGTGAATTATGTGGGTGTTTGTTCTATTGTGCTCATTAGACGGAGTGCGTTTAAAAGTTTTTGACGAGTTCACTCAGGTCCTCAAGTTACCTTCAGTAAACAACAACAAACTTCACTCAGGCTTTCTTACACACTGAGCTCATCTTTTGTGTCTCTTTCCCACTTTTTCTTTTATGCATGGTTTCTACTATTCTTTTTAGTTTTATTTCCCATTTCTGTTTTAATCTGCCCCATTTATTTGGGATGGTAGCTTGTCAATCACAAGGTACCCACGCCCTGAAGCATACCCTCCTTTATAGTCGATTTTACCTTAAATAGGATCTTTAATCTACAAGATAAACATCATGATGTACTGAAGAGGACTTGGAACTAGCGATTGAGACCAAAAACTAATAAGATTAACTAATCACATTAGAAATAAGGTCATTTTCCCCACTGGCCCCTTCAAAAGGTTAATGCTATTCAAGGAAGCTTAGCAGTGAATATCTGTAGTTTTCTATTTATAGAGCCACTTTTTGTAAAGACTTTTTTTTTTTTTTTTCCTTTTGGGCCTCTATAGGATCAATCCAGTAGAGATACAAACAAGAAACATGTGAGAAAGAGAAGTGAATGAAAAGCAACTAAGGCCTCAGGCTGGAATCGATGCTGCATTTGTATCTGGCCACCATGAAGCTCTGAAGAACGCTGCTTTGTTAGAATAACTCATACAGGGTCTGAAGCCCCCTCGTTCGTGCACTGCGGGTGTGTAGTTTATGACCAGAAGTGTGACAGGGTACAGTTTGTGTCTCGTCAGCAGTATTCTTGTCACTGAGGGTCAGTGCAGCTGTTAAGACAATTAAGCTGGCAGTAAAGCATATTGAGGGTAGAACTGGACAGAGGAGTGGCTGCAGAGGATGGGCAGTTATTACAGCGCCAGAGCTGGAGGAGTTTGAGCCTGAAGGAAAGATTGCTTTGGGAGTTTCTTCTTGCTTTATATGATTATTTAATTATTCATTTGGCTTTGAATAGAGGGTTGAATGCATTTGTGAAATAGAGGCTCTGTGCTTTCATGTCCCTGCAACTGAAATACTTTCCAGATGTTTTCTGGTGCTGAGTGCAGTTGACCAAATCGAACAGGCTGAAGTCTAAAATATCCAGAATGCACTTCTATATGACGAGACAACAATTCAAGGACATGGAAAGGGCAAAATGAAACATTATGCACGTTATATCTTGGAATTCATCTGGTGTGAGTGTTTATTAGTGTGTAGGTGTGTGAAAGTGTGGAGGACGATGAGCTGGTTTCATATCGTTCTGTCACTCCTTACCCCATCTCCTATTTCATCTGTCTTACTCTCACAGTATCCTCCCTCCTCTTCTTGTCTCCTAAGCTTCACCCTTCTCCTTCCTTTTTTTGCATCCCTTTTTCCTTTTACTTCAGTTTCCCTTGTTGCACCTGACTTTTTCTTCCCCCCACACTCTGTGCCTCCTGCTCTATTTCCCGTCTTCTCTGCTTCTTGTCCTTTCTGGGTCTGCCTCCTCTTTGCTGTAAATCAATCCTCCTGCACAACCTTCTTATCTTTTCAACCTGTCTTTTGGGTAATCATGATAACTGTATTTATGCCACTGTTTGACTTGATGTCTAGCACAAATTTCCTCTCTAATGCAGTAGAAACCCGCAGTGTTTCCTAACAACAGAAGAACAGAAGCACCGTCTCAGCTAACCTGCTGGCTTTTCTTCTATTTCCTAGAAATCAAGATGAAGTAACCTGGATGCCTCGTTTGGATTTGTTTGAAAAATGGTGCTTTTAAGATATATGTGCACTCTTCTTTGAAAGTGTGTGTGTGTGTGTCTGTGTGTGGTGACACACAATTAAATAAGCTGCATTAGTAGTACCAGCACATACTGCAAAAGGAACTCTGCTTAACCCATTCATTTAAATGGAGCTAATTAAGAGGAGTTGTCCAGGGAGAAGGCCCTCCACGGGCCATATGTATATGCTTGAGTGTGTGTGTGTGTGTGTGTGTGTGGGCGTGTAGCAGGTTTTCCATAAGATAAATGAATGCTGCTTAACGGTGCAGTAAATACAGAGGTCTCAAAAGGGTATTTCCAATCTCACTCTCTTTATTTTCTGTGTAACTCTCCCTCTTTAACACACACACACACACACACACACACACGCACACACACACACACACACACGCACACACACACTTGGTCTACCTCACTCTCTCACTTTTTAATCCTTTAACTCTTGCTCACTCTTATTTCAGCGTATCAGATATAAATTCAAAGATTTAAGTCCTTTTTAATACAAACCTAATTACAGCAATTTCTCATTGAATTAGCAAATGGAAATTCTGAAAACTAAACAACGAGCAGGACAATAAAAACTTAATTATTAGAAGTCCAATTGTTAATTGATGCAGATAAGGCTCATACTACCCCTGTTTTCTATTCATCTAAGAGCATGAGGTGAAAAAATAAGAGCCCTAATAGGTGGACTGAAAAGAGGTAATCATTTCTAAAGCGTAACTGATTGACTGATTTATCTCAGGATCTTAGTTCTCTTTGATTTTTTTTTTTGGTCATTCTCTTCTTTTCTGTCTTTTCCCCCTTTATCTAATATTACCTTTGCTTTTTCTCTCTCTCTGTCTGTGTCTGTTTGGTCTGTTGGTCTTCAGACAGGATGCCATCATTTGTCTTATCACAATATATCATCATCATCCATCACTGCAGGTGGTGCTGCAGTGAATTGTGGGTTTGGCATATCCGCATGCTTCAAAAAGATTCAGCCAATTGGAGTGATGACACAATATCAACCATTGCTGATGATGAGCATGCGGATATTTATAAAGTATGCAAAACTTTACCGACAGCACAAACACAGAAATGCAGAGATTAATCAGTCAGGCACGGAAAGTGCATGCATTCATTTCAGTCTGCCACTTCAAAAGCTGCCATGGTTGACAAAGGATTGTGTGAAAATAAACAGCGGCGTCAAGATAAGATGAATCTCCAGAGACAGGTGGAGAGAACATGAAAAAAGAGACCGAAAACGTGAGGAAGAAAAGGTGATTTTATACCTCAATCAAAGTGGCAGGCGGCTCATTTTTTTTAATGCGGGGAACAATTTAAACTCAATTTAGCTTCACATTAAAATGTAATTGCACCACCAGATGAGGGAGTGATTCAAACTAAACTTTCAAATCAAAACTAAAATGATACGAAAGAAATGATAGCCTTAGAAATGGAGTATGGAGAGTGGCTGTTTTATACTCACAGCTAGACATCGTTTTCATGCCAACCTGGGTTCCATAACTCAGCCCCTCCAAGCGTCATTCCCATCATTTTCTTCAGCCAGTCACTGGAATCATTATTTTCATCATTATGTATCAACAGGCACATGACAGACATCTTTCAGCTAAATCATGTGCTGTGTAAGAGCAAAATTGGTTGAACAGAAAAGAACAGCGTTGCCTACCTCGACAAAAGAGGGTTTGTGGAGCACAGCTTCGAGCTCCCACTTGTTTTCCTGAGCTTGTTAAAAGTTACAGAGCCTGCTTCGTTTCAGCATGTTCACACCTGGGAACTGCAATCACCACTGGTGTCAGCTCAGCGCAATCAACTCTAGAGAAGTTGTTCAGGGAGAGGGTTTGCCCAACTTCAGGTGCAATCTGTAAGATTCCTTTTCACAAAGTAATTTATCAGTGGGGGCTTGTAAGTACTGCTGATCTATGCTAGTCACTTCTCTGTTAGTGGCTGCCGAGATTTCAAGATGTCTCCACAGGCGCAAGCTGTCCAGCTCTGTATTAGCTGATAATATTTAAATCTCCCCTAAATTACCAAGAGTATGCTCCACACTTCGTTTCTCCCAAACCTGAGTAGGCATGTGTGCAGCATTTGAGAGGCGGGGGAAGCTGCATACCCTGAAAATGCCATATCACATTAGAAATACTTCCTCCTGGTTACAGTTTAAACACGTATAAATGTATTTCCTTCTTCAGAATCCCAACTGATTTGTTTTATTTATCTATAAGGATTTTATTTTCCATTGTTTTCTCTTAATAATAAAAAAATGCATTTATTTTTTTACTTGTGTCACATTTGGCTAGCCTCTTTTTTTGCGTTAGGAAATAGTGCTGCCGCTTGAACAACTTGTATTGTGCAGCACATTTATTATTTTTTCATCCAGATGGCCAAAAATAAGTATTCAAGCCTCTTTCCTTCAAAACTGTAGGAAAAAGGATGCTTAGTTTTGCAGCTCAAATGTAATGATAATACGTGCATGAGCTAAAAGGTAGCTAGAGTTAGCCACATACGCTAGCTAGACCTTTCTGCCTTTATGGGACGTGGACAGTAAACAAATGACGAATTAAAGGGAGAGGGAGATGGAGGACGACCTGCAACAACTGTGTTGTAGTTCTCAACAGCTACCACTAGATGTTAGTAATGAGACATATTTCACTGACAGCACTTTTAATATCGATGTCCCCTCTGCCTTTAGTGTGATTGTTCCAATCTCTACACTACAAACAAGACAGTCTTGTCCTCACTGTCTGCCACAGGATTTGTGGATAAACATAGATACTACAAGCCACGGTGCGCTGTGTGCAAGTGAAGTGATTGTAACAACATGAGACAGGTCCTGGTGGACTCCTGCTGAGAGGGTGAAGCTGGACAGACACACTTACATCAGATTCATTTCAGTTCAGTGTTATTACATTACAAACAGAGAGCAGACATGGAGATTGACCAGCAATTGCACGGCTGCTGAAGCAGATTGTTATGCAAAAATACACTCATCTAATCAGCCTAAATCACAAAGTGGGGTCACACACAGCAATAAAGCGCCCAGTTCCTGCAACTTGAGATACTGCAAAGTCAACCTATTTACCCAAATTAAATTCTGGTATCGAGCACGGTCATTAAGAGAGAATTTTCTTCGCACACTAAAAGTGATGAATCTAGGCTGTTTCCCAGGTAGCAATGAAAGCATCGTCAGTGGTTCACTGCGAGGAAGGAGTTTAGTGTACTGACATCATCTTTCAGCATCTGTTGGTAGTGATGATGACCTTTAAGAGGTTCCAACCAATTATCACTCAGTGCCACTAGGAGCGAAGTGCAAGCCTCCCCTGTTTAATAATATCAAGGGAGGCGCGTAAGAGTCCGCAGACAGACGGTTAAAAGTGTAGACCAGTCAGCGACAGGCAGAGGAGTATATGGGAAAGTAAGGTCTTTCAGATTTTATTCTAAGAAAGCTGAGGATAAGAGAGGGAAGGAAAATAAAGGAAAGGAAAGATGCAAAGATTGCACTTCAGAAGTTGTTAAAGGTCTGCATCTGCCCATCACTCATCCCCTGTGGCGTATGTGTATGCCTGTGCCTCGGCCATTAGTCACCGAGAGCTTCCTTAACGAGGTGCTCTTAATTGCAGAACTCTGCTGGGAGTTACTTTTTCCTTTTTATGTCTCCCCCACTTCCCCCTTTCCTTCTCCTCCCTTCCTGTAACATTTCACCTATTCGGAAACTCTCTTCTTTTCTAACTCTCTCTCTTTCCTGTCGTTGAGATTTTGCACTTACACATTACTTAGTGAAGCATTACAGTAATTTGCTAACTTTTTCTGTATTGTGTAATGTAATGAATGTAATGAATGAATGAATGAATGAATATGAGGCGTTTTGGATGTCATTGACAATTGCCATTTTTAGTTGTTTCGGTATGAGGAGGTGTTGTGTGAGGAGGTGGTTAGCTTCTACTAAAAGAGAAGAAATGTGACTGCAGGTAACTCTTATTTACATAAAGTGTCTTCATAGATGGCTGCATGATAAACCTCAATGTATTTTCTATTATCATAAGCTTAGTCGTGTACTTGCTTACTTTTAATGATTAATGAGCAATTGATTGTATTTCTTAAGTGGCGTTCCCAATGCTGATTAACATGCATTTCCTTGTTTGCATTTGTCTCTGCATTTCTGTATCCATGAGCTGCTTCTTGCTGCAGGCGGATAAACCAGGAGCGTGTGTGCCGTATATGTGCGTGACTTACCTGCTCAACTAGCAAAAGCCAAAGGTCATTGACTTTCTGTCTGCAATGATAGCACTTCTGTACGTGCATAAATGTGTGTGCACTTGTGTGTGTGTGTGTTAGTATCTGGTTGTACGGAAAGTATATATATATATATGTCTTCTTGGCAACAATAACAAGACATGTCTTGGTGAGTCAGATGTCTGCATTGTGCTATTTGGTCTGCCTGGCTGACATTCAGATCGTCTGGAGATATCCTGAAGCTGCTGCACAGAAATGTAACCTGAGTCACTGTACAGGACCTGGATATAAAGTCGATTACGAGGACGGGGTGAGGGGCTGGGGGGAGGTGGGGTGGTGTGGGGAGAGAGGTTGCCTCTGGGTTGAGCTGTCAAAGGGACCTTTAGAGAGAAAGGTTTTGAATATTTTTTCTAGCCTTATCTCACCACTCCTGTCTTCTCGCCTCTCCTGCAGAAATATGCAGTGCTCGTCCATCTGGCATCTATCCTACCTTCCCACTGAAGTACAAACCTGAGGGTGAATGAATGGCTCAATGTGGTGCAAAAAGAGCGACTAACATGCTAACATGGTAGGACATCATCAGAGATAGTAAAAATAGATGCATGCAAAGGATTGATTGACAGTTGGTTGTTATTCATTTTGAAAAGGAGATTGTGTTTCAGTGGTTTTCTGGGTTTTATACTGGACAACACTGAAATGCAATACACCTCTTTGCTTTGTTTCTGTGTTGTCAGTTGATTTTCATTTGGCATGGAAAATGTCAAACAGAAAAAAACAATTTATTGAGCTTTCAAATAACTGTTCTCTTACCAGATGCTTTCACTTAGTTATGAGACTGTCAATACACACATAAAAATGAAACGCAGATCCAAACTTGGTATTAGGTAGCTTGCTCTTGTTACATTGATCATACCAGTGATTGCCACGTAAGTTGTAACGAGATCTTGATCCTTGGTCACAATGTTCATTTTGTTTAATTTCATCGGATATTTCTTAAAAGAAAATTGTTGGTTCACATTATTTTTTGCCATTTGTTTTCCTGTTCTTTAATATCTCACATTGAGCGCCTGCCACAGGCTTGATAAACCGTTGGTCGACTTTGAAAACATCAGCGACAACTAAATTTAAAGGACACCCGTTTGGTTTGATCACATAAGAAGGAAAATCCTGCATGTTCTCAACAGATACCCTATATAAGCCACATGCTGCAACGCCATCTGCCATTCAAACACTGGAGAATGCCAACAACTCATGTCATGACCATATTTAATTTTCATCTCAGCTGGGAAAGGCTCTCTGCCAAGTGATGATAACTGAGACCACACACAAATGATCCGGTGCCGATTGTCAGAACCAACATCATACTTCAGTCTCCTGGACAATACTGAAATGTCCCAGGTTTCCTATTCAGGCTTCTCCTCCTCTGATAACAGCATATCTGGTTTGCTTATTCTAAAATATAAGTTTTTGAAAATTGCCATTTGCCTGCTATTTTCTTCCCTGTGGCAGCTTTATAGATGCTGCTTACTTCAGATTAGCTGCCATTTCAAGATTAGTGATAAGTGTTCAGGCTGAAATTTGACTGGCAACACGCTCCCCACCTCAAGGCTAAACACTGCACATTGTAGCTTTGAACATTAGTATGCATGTATGCGTGAATCTTCAGATGCTGAGGACTGATTTTTTGCACAGCATTGTGTTTGACAGGCTCTGCAAACGCAATCATCTTGCCTCTGGCGCTGATCTCTCGGATAAAGTGCCTTGCTGAAGGGCTCTTTGCCCTGACTGACACTTTTGTTATAAGCATTTTCTTCTCCTCAGGTGAACCCTAACTTGACTTTTTCCTTCTATCCAATGCAGGACTCTTGTTTTTCCATATCTATATCTCCCCGTCTCTTTCTCCTTGATGGAGTTTAAATCCTAAGCATCACTGTCTATTTCCATTTTTAATCATAACGAATGACATGGCAATGGTAACTCCAGAAAGCGAAAGCCATGCTGTCACTGGGAGGCTCGAGACTTCAGATGGAGCCAAAATTCAAATCAGTCTTGTTCCTGCAGGGAAAAAAAAAAGTTCCTCTCTTGCTTGTCCCCAAGTGCTGTTGTTTTGGAAAAGTATTTTTAATTTTCCTCTCACTTGTCAGAAGCAGAAATGTAATGGGAATTAAAATGTGGGTGAATCATAATATCCAGCTGGGAATCGTCATAAGGGAAAAATCCTCCAACAGAAGCCAAAGTTAATCTTTTTTTTTCTGTTAAATGTGCTGTTCTGGCTCCTTCCCACTATAAACTCATCTTCATTAGGATTTCAGAGAGGTCCTGTAAATAAACTGGCGTGGTCAGACAAGCATAAAATAGCATAGTCAAATGTTTAGTTACTTTACAGCATCTTAAAATGTAGGCCACAGTGTGTAGGGATCACTGGTCACAGTGGTGGAAAAAAATATGTAGATAGACAGCAATAAATTTACCACCATCATATGCACACCATGAAAATATTCTTTCTTTAGTATGCACAGATCCATACGGCCCGAGAATACTTGACCGGATGGCGTGTAGAGCAGCATAAATAACAGCATCATTATCAGAGGACTTCATGTCATCGTCTTCCATCATCATTCCTCTCTACGCTGTCCCATTTCCTTTTTCTGCAACTCTGATCCCTTCAGAGGTTATTCAGAAACAGAGATAATAGATAATAATAGTAATATAGAATAATAATAATAACAATATAACAGGACAGAAAAAGGTCATAGCACTGTTAAGAGAACAGTAGTTGTAATGTAGAGAGAAGCACTCATATAAGATTAATGAAAAACAATTTCTTACATCACAATAAAATATAGCTATTTCTTAAATTGAACCTTTGCCTGTACTGACAGAGACACCCAGACAAGATGTAAACAGCACAGAGGTCAACTCCAGTTCATTTGGCTTTGTTGTTTAAGTGGATGATGTGCAGAACAAAGGGACTGATGGAGGTTTTTTATTAGCTGGCGGCATTTTAAAATGCATGCCAGAGGGGAATGTCTCAAATGAAGACTAGAGACGGAGACGGAAAAACATACAACCGAGAGCCTTCCTGCCTATAGCTGCTTTCTAATTTAACACAACAAACATAATATACATGATTTAATATTACAATCTTGTGCCACCAGAATCGAAAAATACGTTAATCTCATGGAAATTCTACACATAGAAGGCACAGTATTTATCGAAGTGCAATTTTTATGATTGCTTTATAGAGAAATAAAGCAATCATGGAGAAAATAATGGTTAGATCTCAGTTCCCTTTCTGCTATGTATTTGATAACGAAGCCAGAGATATCCTCAGACATCAGAAAATAAAGGACATGGTGACACAATTTCCTTGACTTCTTTTGGCCACTTCGATAATTATCTCTGATCCAGCCTTTAGTTAGTTTTACAGTCATGGTAACACTCCCTAAAACGTAAATACTATCACCATCATTAATTGCAGTCAAACTCTAGTTTCGAACAGTGATAAATCTGTTGCTCGTAAATATGTTTGTGAGGTCCTGATATACAGTTTTAATGACTACAGAAACAAGTTTTTTCTTTGGCTGTCTCAGCAGGGTTAACACGATTTTTACAGGCATACTGTTTTTTCAATGGACCAGACCTTGAGTATGAGCATACTCTCAGTTTTAAGTAGAGATTTAAACAAAAGGTAAGACTTTATGTCTAATCTAACAAACATGGCTCAAACTGTGATCATCTTAAACCTAAATCAGGATTTCTCAGCATAAATACAACGTATTTCAAATTTGAAAACTAAGCTAATACAGTGTCCAGTAGTTTGAGTCTCAATTGCGTCTGATTGTGGCAGACTTTAAAAGCCATTATCTTAACTCTGTCTGACGTCTTCTTCTTCTCGCTCTGAACAGAAACTGTACACTTGTTGAATTCACAGACTAGTGGGACATTCAATAAAAATGTATTTTTGACAACAGTTGTTGTACTGTTACAGTGTATGCTGACCACATATCAGCCTAACTGTGACTTTGTTGCAGAACTTTGCCAAGAAATCATTTCTATGACACTTATGTCAATTTTCCAGAATTTTCCTTCAGAGTTTCCTTGACCCTTCTTCTGAACCCTGACAACAAGATGCATCTTGTAGAATTTAATGCTTGGGAGGGAATTCCTCATTACTCAAACCTTGTGAGGCCATTTAAGTCTTATAAAGACACCATGGGACGATATATGCGCACACACTTGCACCTAATCTATCTCAGTCTCTTAATTGCCCCCCCCCACTCTTTACTTCCAATCACTCTCATGCTCTCCAACACTACATCCACTTTAGACAATTAGTGCTGACTGTGGCGCTGTAAAGAGTGGTCCAGGAAAACTCTGTTAGCGTGCACACACGCAGGCAGGCACAAACACACACACACACACACACACACACACACACACACACACACACACACACACACACATCTGCAGTGGGTGTTGGTGGGATGCAGTGGGGAGCTCAACAGCATCAGCTATCTGCCAACCCCCCTGAGAGGCACAGTAAACTCCGCCTCCCCTCCCCTACACTATATGTAGGTAATTGCACGCATCTACAGTCTACTGTAATGAACTCCCACCCACACGTTCCTGTGTTCCCCTTACCTCCTCTTCCTTATCCATATCTTCCCTTTTACCGTCTCCGGTCCATCTCTCATCTGTCCTTTTGGCTCTTTTCATATCTCACCTCTGCCCCTTCATCTCACTTCTCTTCAGACTTTCTCTCCTTCCCTCTCCCTCAGCTCCCCATTTGTCTTCCTCCCTTCTCCTCTTCATCAGTGGTCTCCCCATACCCCCTCTTTATCAAACTTATCTGCCCCCTTTTTTTTTTAACTTCCTTCCTTCTGTTTTTTTCCTCACTTTTCCTTCTTCTCATGCCTTCCTTTCTTTGGTTCATCTAAGCTCTACACTGTGCTTGTTCCTTGTTCCCTTCCCAGCTCTAACAGCATATAATTTTAAGGCCATTATTCAACTAACCCATGGGGCTAATAGTGTTTGATTACACTGACTGGTTGTCATTGGATTTTATATATTGCTCACTCTTTCTATGCCTGTCTATGTCTAAGTTAGGCAACCCAGCAATTTACAAGGAATGAACGAGTTCATGGAGTTTACTCCCCAATGAATGTCATTCGAGACCATTCATCCACCCTTGCAAACACTTGATAAACTACATTTTATCACCCCTTTATTCATATTGTATGTTGGTGATTATTGGTGATCAGACTTTTGATCAAGGCCCGTTGTTTGCTGTGCTTATGTGGTTTTATTCCCTGTGAAGCACTTTGTTAAAGCGCCATGATCTATATTTTGGTACTGGATCAAATTACTAAATGTAATTAGAAAGACTGGATACCCTAACCCGCAAAGAGTATCTAGTGTATCCTATGCCAAAGGAGATAAGAAAGGTTTGCTTGTGGAGACCACACCCTTGGCCATTATTTGAGATCTGGCTTTTATTTGACTACCAGCTTTGATTTCACGAAATACAGGATACATAAAGATAATTATTTTCACTATCAGATCATCGCGTGAAATCTCTATCGTCTCACAATTTACTACAATCTCTTGATTTGATTTACCATTACTGCCAACCTCCACTACCCCCAAATGCCTGTGCTGTGCTGAACAGCTGATTGTGTATCACGTTCTTCAAGATGGCTTCATCAAGGTGACATTTGCAGAGTTGAGTTGCATGTGGCCCGGGGCCAAAGTTAGAATTGTTCCTGTGTCCTGGATTTGATAATGTGTTTAAATAGTGGGTACAGGATCATTTATCTCAATAAAGACATGTTCTTGCCCTGAGACACAGGGGTGGGGGTGGAGTGTGGCGGTATTTTCGGCATATTCTTTGTGGAGTGAAATGACAATAGATAATTGATTAGGTTGGTAATTATCTTTTTAAATTACCAACAAGATTCAAAAGGTGTTTAAGTCGAACTTGAAGTGAAGTGGCTTTACACTGTCAGGGGAAAAGGGAATTTTAATAATTTAATAATTTGAATAATGGTGGTGGTGGTGGCCGCAGTGTGTGTGGGGGGTTGTGCATGTGTGTGTACACCTGTGAAATGCCATGATATCCATGGGGAAGCCAGATACCAACAAATGTAACTGTCCTACATTCAAGAATGGACGCATACACACACACACACACACACACACACACACACACACACACACACACGCATGCATGCACACATTGGCACTTGTCCTTGTGAGGACGCTCGTTGACATAATGCATTCTGCAGTCCTTTACCTTGACCTTAACCATCACAAGTAAGTCCCTAACCTAAAGCTAATTCTAACCCAACCCTTAAAAACAAGTCTTAACCATCAAACAGCCCTTTGAAGATCTGTCTGAGGACTGGCCAAAATGTTCTCACTCCGAAGGTCTAAAACTCAAACTGACTCCAGTCCATCAGTACTTTGAGCTAAATCAAAACACCAGGGCCTTTTTCCAAAATACCCAACTGTCTGCTTTATGTGTTTCTATATAAAGAAATTGAACTTTTCTGCCAACACTTGCACACAAACAGATGCACACACAAACACAGTGTGACAAACAGTGCGAAGGCGAACCTAATTATTCATAGCAGGCAACAAACAGATTCGCATGGAGAACACACAAATAGAGGGACATCATTCTGTGCTCGACACAAGAAAGCAACTAAACCAACTACTGAAATGCGTGTGGGTGCATGTGCTTGGTTATAAACCGTGAAATATGAACAGGTACTGAGAGTTTTTAGTTTAATATCTCTTTTTCAAACACTGCAATCACCAAATTGTTTCAAGATCACAAAGGCAGACGATTTGAGGGCTCAGCAAATATTCATCACACACAGCTAACATTGATCATACTCAAGCGGCAGCCACATAAAGACCTTGTCAATTGTCAACCTGTGTATGTGCGGGCAAAAGCTAGTCTGTCAATCATTGCAGACAGGCCCTTTGATTATTTCTGAACATCAATCAGAAGACTGTATATATTAACTCTACTCCCCTTGACAGAAAAAAGCAAAGAGTTTAACCTTGATTGCAGTTTCCAATATGAAAAGCAGGTTTTCTCCTTGATCTCGTCCCTGATGAATGCTGTCTGTCACGCCCCAGTTTACAGCTGAGCGGCCGTTGTTCTGTCAGGGGCTTCTTAGTGCTGACAGCTTGGGTCAACTCACAGACCACCTGACATGACAAACATTTGAAATGTTAAATTTTTCAGAACACTCGTGCGTCATGTTATTTCTTTACTTTTTGTGTGTCTGTTAAACAGACATGTCTGTGTAGAGATAAGAGAAAATCATCAAAGCACACAGAACAAGAAGGTGAATCAAATTCCAAAATGGTTCCTTTAAGGTTTTATCATCTCTCTGTCAATACGTCGCCTTCTGCACTGTCACAGCAGAGATTGAATTGGCGGGAGACAGAAGGACAAATGCATCAGTATTAACAGTCAAAGTAGTACACTGAGTACACTGCATGCACAAGGACAATGACTTGGTGAGTCTGGTGCTCCTTCACGGTAACAAATCGCAGGTTTATGCAATAATTAAGGACTCAAAGGACATGGAGCACCTGAGAGTCTAACCCCACTTTGAAGGTCCATCCATCCAGTTCCCTTTGTGTGTGTGTGTGTGTGTGTGTGTGTGTGTGTGTGTGTGTGTGTGTGTGTGTGTGTGTTTGTGTGTGCGCTATTTTACAAACCACAGGGGCATTAACTGTCCCACCTTTGAGCTAAAAGGCTGTGACTGTCCATTTATTATGAGTGTCTCTACAAACCTTATCTTTAAAAAAGCAAGGTGGAGTTTTAGTTCAACAAACATTTGTAGGAGGAAGGAACTGTTCCTGGAGCAGAAATGAGCTCATCGGTTGAGTTTAATCTCGATGGAATTTTTCTGGCAAAGTCACATAAAGCAACGGAGAGATAGGAAGCATCAGTGGATGCGTGTCTTTTGATGTGCGGCATATGAAGTCGGTTCTTCTCCGTAAGTATTACAAGGCAGACAGAGAACTTTTTTGCATGATTGAGAGGAGGTAAGTGTTGAAATTTTGCAAGTGAAGCAACGGGAAAGAGTCAAAAGAGGAGCTTGAGTTGACACTATGCAAATTTCAGGTGTCTGGATAAAATGTTCACAAATGATGTGTCTGTTTGATTGACGTCTCCGCATAAAGAATCCCTATCCAACTTTCATTTGTTTCATCAGAAAAAAAGAACGTAATCGAGGAGAAGCTAATCCTCTCCAGGTTGCCATTATCTCTGATGGATCTCTTTTTTAGCTCACAGAAAATCTTAAACATGCAGCAGAAATAGAGGAGTTATAAAGTGAGGCAGTGCAACATAAAGCATACTGAAGTGAGCATTACCGCCAGACCTTTAACGCTGACCAACATGAGATCAATTCAGTAAATGGCAGAGCTGTCCACATCCCTGATGCGTCCAGAATTAGTCGCTGTAGTGTAATGTTGTCAAATGTAAGGACAACTGTGAGTGGAAATTCTTCTTTTTTGAAGTCCTCCTGTACATCTACTGAAAGAGGAAAGTTTCTCTGTGCTCATCTTAAATCTGAGTTTAAAGGTCACCTGTCAAAGGTTTCTTGAGCAACTGCTAACTGCTGCTTGCTATACTCTTTGCTGTAGCTAACTTTGGCTGTACTTGGTATTATCTAGATATCTCAGTTAGCCATGCAGCTAGTGGCCCTATTAGCTGACCGAGTCTGCCCTGACCGAAAGCTCTGAGCACCGGCGCAATGTTGCTGTTTACACTGTGGAAACGGAGTGAACATGGTTGGACGAACATAACTGAGGAGACAGAAGGAGGCCACTTTGACAACAGGTGCCACGATGATTTACAGAGGCTTCAACCAGGGCTTTGACTCTGGGGACAATAAAGACACAGCTGACCGAGACAGGAGAGCCGTGAGCTGGGAGATCAGCGAGAGGGATGTCGGTCATCACCAGTGTGGAAGAGCAACATCTAAAACCAGAATTTTCACATCTCTCAAAGAACCAAACAAGAGTTCATGATATTTGTAACAATGGAAAGACAGACGGTTTTGGTGAGTTTCATTATGTTTCTATTGAGTTTGATCCAAGTCTGCTTTATGATGAGTTAACAAGGCAATTATGTTTGTTTGAGTCCAGTTCAGTTGAAAAATTGAACTCAGGTGTAAGGCTTCATTTTTCTGTGTAATGAGGACAACGTGTCAGAATATTTCCTTTCTTGATGCTTTGTTTTTCTTTATTATGTCTATCTATTAGACTAAAAAAGCTAACAGTGCTTGTGACATGCAGCAAACTCAAATACATTACCCAGCTGAAACAAGAGGGGACTATACTTTAGGACTGTCGCCTCTTGAGGTGCATGAGACAGGACAGGCTGCAGCTAGCTGGTTAGCATGCTAACTTCAGTAGATGGCTCTGCAGCACCATAAATACACATCTTTGACATAGTGTCAGAACTGTTCATGTTAATTATTATTATTTTTTTAATTTTAAACTAAAATTCTGATTATATTTGACACATTATAGCTAGAAGGCGCAGACCTACAAGTATGATTTTTACTGAGCTGCTCTTCAGCTCTACCACTTTAGGATAAATGGAATCCAAGAAGAAGAGTCTATTCCAGGTGTTAGACTGCATCGATCCTAGTCTGTAATCACTCCAAGGAGCTGTCATTTTCGGAATTGACGTATGTTTTAGGGATGATTTTCACTGAAAATTTTTCGTTTCATTTCTATAGCAAACTGGCAGTTGGCTCTGCTGCACGAAACAAAGCTTGAATCTCTGTTTGTATAACCGTATGGAGACAATACCTTGCCAACAGTCACATTTGCTCAGCTTGTGGTTTCCACAAAATGAAATGGTTGAATTCTTTGTCTTTCTGTAATCCATTGATTACAATTTGGCCAGTTCACTATTGTCCAGCCACAACAACAGCAGTGCTCCTCTGTCTGACTGACTCCTAAACTGATGTCAGTGATGAGAGCTCTTGTTACTCTGTGATCCCGAGCCCATGATTTTCTGCCCTCATTTCCACTAACGAACGAACAGCCCAAATGTCTGTGACGCATATGTTCTTTCTGAGTGTTTTACCCCTCATGGCCATAAGGTGGCAACACAAATCCAGATATCAAGCTTCACCATCTTACCAGAGCTGCTCTGCCCCCCTCTCTCCTTCCTCTGTATCTCCATCTGTCACAGACTTATGGTTAATTTTCATTTTAGCAAAATCCAATCAGCTTTATTGGCATGTATGGAATAGCACAAGTCTTATCAGTACAGAACATCACATCAATACTGGTACGCTCATTATTAAAATCAACATAAAATCAGACTCAGGACAAGAGTTCATCTGATAGAAAGGATTGAAATGAAAAAGACAGATACGTGTTGTTGATATTTATAAATTTAATAATGTAGGGTGTTTTGGATAAAACAAAAGATGCACTTGACTTTCATGGCATCAGAGACAACAGAGGATTAGCCAAAATCCAAAAGAAGCCATAATACACACTCATATACGGATTCAGATTAATGATAATGAAAATTCTGCCTCTTGCTTTTACAGATGACATTGCTGATGCGTTCAGTTTTGGGTGAGCGCTGACACCAAATTTGCCAGGGCAATCCTTTCTTTGGAGCTGGTTGCTAAGATGTTTTGCCAGCTCAGTTGAGCAGCAGGGGAAGCAATGGCACTGAAACTTTCTGTGAGCTGCAGTGTCAGCTCTCCACTTTAGTCGATTAGGCATCTGTCGAACACAACTGACAACCAGAGTACACGCTATCAAATCTGCAGTGAAGACGTGTAATTTGCACAAACTGCCCGATATAGTTTGTTTCATAAGAATTAGTGTTTTATGTGCTTGTTTTTCTCTGCCTCCAGCTGTAATCTTAGTATGTAAATTTGAGGAATATGTTGATTGACAGCTCTTTAGTGAATTACGCCTGCACAGTCCCACACGTTTTGCAAACAAGCGCACTTGACAAACCATATATGTATTATTCAGAGTCACATGGAGGCTGAAAAAAAGTTTGAAAAAAGTTCTTCTACCTCTCAGGTATATACAGAGATTCATTCTCTGTATTCAGAGCAGAGAGGAATATTACAATATTATGTGTTTGAATATATAAAATAAAATGGCTATTTTGACAAATTGGCTATAAAAGGAAGTACTGGGGGAAAATAATTGTATCAAGTGAGAGAAAGTAGGTTTAAAAAACAACATCTGTCAACACTGAGAAACACATAGAACAGTACATACATATAGTTATACTACATTAATATAAAGATCCAGGGCACAGAAAGCTCCACTTTCAGCCTCTTGGCTCGGTCACTCTCCACCACCTTTGGAGGTGTCTTCTGTGTTGAAGTTGGGGCTTCCAGCAAATACTCAGCACAGATGTTCCTGTACACTATGCTTGCCACTTGGTTATGGAATTCCATGTACGCTTTTCCTGCCAACATCTTACACCCTGCAACTATGTACTGAACTGTCTCAGGAGCACCTTTGCACAGCCTGCACCTGGGGTCCTGCCTAGTATGGTAGACCCCTGCCTCTATTGATCTTGTACTGAAGGCCTGTTCTTGTGCAGCCATGATCAGTGCATCTGTGCTGTCTTTCAGTCCAGCCTTTTTCACCCACTGGTAGGATTTCTTGACATCAGCCACTTCCTCTATCTGGCGGTGATACATGCTGTGAAGGGCTTTATATATATATGTGTGTCTGTGTGTCTATATAAAGAAATTGATATATATATCACTTTCCCGCAGTCTTCACTTCAATTCATTTACCTTGTGCAGAGGTCTAATCAGCAAGAAGAAGAATAGAAGAAGAAGAAGAATCAGAGGGACAATCCCCTTTATTCGTCACACAGATACATGCATCATGCCCACACACACGCTATGCACTGGTGAAATTTATCTTCCGCCTTTAACCCATCCTGGTCGTCCTTCCTCCGCAGCAGACCAGGAGCGGTGGGCTGCCATCCAACTGGCGCCCGGGGACCCAGTTCCTTGTGTCACCATTGGTCAGGTGGTGATCTTCTTGCATGTTTTTAGTGGGGGTATATTTTATGGAGGATACCCCAGGTGAACACGGGGAGAACATGCAAACTCCACACAGAAAGGCCTTTTTCCTCAAAAGGCACCGAAGGCATGGTGGAGGACACACCCCCGGTGCCCGCAGCGAGAATTGAACCCGGGACCTTCTTGCTGTGAGGCGACAGTGTTGCCACCGTGCCACCGTGCCACCCAAGAATAAGTGAAAACACCAGCATGGGTGTGCGGGGTCTTTAAAAACACACAACCATTGCAGACGAGTACAAATGCCACTGCGATCAACAGCAATACAGCGCAACCGACCTTTGTCATGTCAGGTACAGCCGGAAGAGCACAGATGTAACTGATGGCCCTGTTCCGTTTAAGCAAGTGTGCCATTAAGCCATTCAAGTGAGCCAGGGTGCACAACAACAACAGCACAGCTCTGGAACTGGAACACCTAAATGGTTTGCAGCCATTATTAATGATATCAATTACATCTGTGTGTTTATTTCTATGTGTCAAAACATCTGCTGTGATAAAGGTCTGTGGAGTCAAGCTGTTTGTACAAGGGATGAACAATAAATAGATGGAATTCATCCACCCACCCACACACACACAAACAAAACAATATGTTTGTGTAGTAAAATATAAGGTTTCTGAGAGTGGAACACCAGACAAAACAGACTGCAGCCATTATTCATGCTCCTGCTATGTTATGTCAAAAATGTCTGCTATTAAAAAAGAGTTATAATAGTGAAAGTTTGGTGTAACAAAACCAGCATGAGCTGTAAATGTCAGTTAATCAGTCACAGGCTGTGCATACCCATGCTGCAGTGGAGTCTAATCAGGCTTAATAAGTGGAAAATACCTGTCTGAATACATGGTGGCTATATTAGGAGTACTGGTGTGTAAGTAAAGCATATTATTGGTTAATGTTCACATGAGTGGCTATTGTAGAACATAATGCCTTACAGTTCTTAACTTAGCTATAAGAGCAGTCAAACAGAAATAGCCTTTAGAGTATGACATGCGCTTTCACCTGATGCTAGCTGGACTTTTGCACAGCAAATATTTTGATTTAAATAACATTATCAATGACCAGTATGACAGTGAGCCAGCAGGGACAATACCAGGACCCTGAAACTGAAGCAGCTAAATGGGATTCAGCCATCATTTATTTTATCATTTACACCTGTGCTTTTTTTCCCCCCTACAACAACATGTCAAAAGCTCTTCTGTGAAAAAGAAACCTTCTACTGTCACAGGAAATGAAATCTTACACTTTTTCAGTTTATAGTATGTCTATGAGACACCATTTAATAAAGTGTTGTGGAGAAATGGTGTGTGATACACATGCATGTGGACATCAATTTTTGGACTCCAATGCAAAGTGTCCTAAAGGAAATGCTTCATGAAAGCTGTAAAATGTGTCACCAGGGGCAGTGAGTATGGTGTTTCTTTAATTTAGTTGGAAATATTTTTTTTTTAATTCACGCATCTCCGGCAGAGACACCACGTTCACATCCCTTCGTTACAAATCTCAGCAGGAGTGAAACACATTTCTGATGATTTTTGCTGTAGAGCATGTGTTTTGTGTGTGTGTGTGTGTGTGTGTGTGTGTGTGTGTGTGTGTGTGTGTTAATATTTAGTTTGTGTGTGTTTCTGTGCACCATTTACTGTGTGAAAGATTGTTCTGTTGCTGTATCTCCGAGGGGTGGCTTTCATATAAACAGGCTCTTATTACCTCACCAAACACTGAGGCTGATGAATTGAGTGAAAATTATGCTAGTGTATGATTCTGTGTGTGTGTGTGTGTGTGTGTGTGTGTGTGTGTGTAGTCTCATTATCACACTTTTGATAATGATTTAAAAAAAAAACAAAAAACAAAAAACTTTGAGCTAATTTAGCTTGGAGGTTATTAAACTGAAAACAGTCCCCTACGCTCTCCTTGTGTGTGTCTCTTTGCATGTGTATTGCAACAACACAAGCTTTGATTTGTACTATTTAAATGAATATTGTGTGTGCAGATTAACGTGTTTGCAATACTAATAAAAATGCCGATTAACATGTGTGCTTGAACACTGTATGTGTTAGGACAGCAACACAAACAGGTTTATTTGTGTTTGTACATTGTCTGTCAGTGAATGCAGCACCAATTATTTCCACGTTGCCAGTGTCTTTTTGAATGAATAATTGAGGTGCGCAGTGTTTATTTCAAGGGAACGCATGCTTGTGTGCTGTCATGTGTGTGTGTGTTTGAACAAAGTGAAGAGGATAAGAGAGATAAATAGAAATGGGAGTATGATATGCAGCAAGGCTAAAAATGACAACTACCAAATGTCTTCATTAAATTCTCATTTTTGGATTGTTTCATTCTGTCTGCCTCTCTTAACTTTTAATAGCATTAAATGAGCGTCTGTATCTGTGTCAACCTCTCTCATTTCCTCCATCTGTGTCTCCAGAGTATTTTCCTGACTTTTTCTACACTTATTCTGTTTCCATGTGTTTCTTTCTGATCACGCCGACATGCAGCTAGTGACCTTTCTCCATACTTTATTTTCACTCTATCGCCTCAACAAAACAACTTGGCAGAAAACACTTCAGGGTTTGGATTATGCAAAAATATTTTTTTTAATTCGATGTCCAAGCTGCCAATCATGTTGATGATGATGCAGTGATTATGAAATTGTGTTTGAATGTTTTTTGTTTGTGTGATATCTCTTCACACAGGAAATAACAGACACAGGGAAGAGAAATGATGCAATATTTCAGATATATCATGTTTAATAGAAATGGAAGCCATAAATCCAGTCTGTGGTCATTTCATAGTATGGCTATATAAAAAGTAATCATCTAATATCAGAAATCCATGCTTTCCTAACAGGATGATTTCTTCAGATGTCTGAAACGACCTCTGTTTACATTTACCTGACAAGTAGCTCTAGAGGCCATGTGAACTATAACTCTGTCAGGAATGAAGGTGCAAGTAGTGCGACAACTGGTCAGGAGAAGGTCAGGGAGAGACGGATGAGCCAGTGAAGCTTGGACATGTGAAACCACTGTTTGTTTCTGCATTTTCTACCAGCAGCCAACTTTTACTTTTAATCATTATCAACATTCGGCAAGCACACCAGAAACTCAAACTGTGATTCTTTGCCAACATTAACCAAATAGTTTTTGTGCTTAAAGCCAATTAACCACAATGCTGGCAGGCGTGAAAACAGTTGTAACAGTTTCGGGCAGCACTGACAAACAGCATCCTGCAGAAAAGGAAGCCAAAAACACTCCAATGTGTTGTTTTGGAACATGATGACAGCGTATTTGGTTGTTCACGCGACATTGACGTCATATGGGATGAATGGCAGAGTTCAAAGCTAAGAGTTAGAATGCTGTGGATTGACAATATAACACCAAATACATGTCATTTGATCTGATGGGGCGTCCATGTTTGATTGGATTTTGTGCACTTGTGTATTGTCAAATGCTGGTCATGACTTGGGTGTTGATGTGAGTTCTATCAGAGCCAGAAACTCTGATATGACATGAACACAACACTAATTTTGAAGATTTATAGGAAAATCCTGAATAAAGGGAATTGGGAAGTTAGGTTAGGTTGGAGTTACACTTCTAACTCCAACCTATTTTTTCCACCTCACTAAGATGCCTGCCCTCTTGAGGATAAGCTCCACGCTGTCACCTGACTGGTGTTCATGCTAACGAGGACACAGGTGTTACAAATCACCGCAATCATCTCGAGGCTAATCCAAGGGGAGGCTGACACCAGAAACATGTCCACATTATCAAAAAGTCAACAAGCAAAAACTAGAAAACAGCTGACCAAAAGTCAAAACATTTTTGTATTTTACAAAATCACACAACCAATACATTAGCAAGTGATCCTTGGCCTAAGGACTGAGGTGTATTTGCCTTAAATCTGATATTTAATCTTTTAGGTTTTGACAGGATTCTGCTGACAGACAAACCCAGCAAACAGTGATGAGACATGAACTCCTTGACGAAGTTCACAAACCACTCTTAATTCTCGAAAACAGAGAACTGGCTCAATTGAG